>NC_142011.1:179964481-180264481 GCF_049901735.1 Notechis scutatus | reverse complement strand
AAAAGTAGTGCTGAACCATTACTGTCAAATAGGTACAGGCCATTAAAAATGCTAAATCTCTATAGGCATCTTTTTAAAGGATCAAGTGTACAAACATGCTACAAATCTCCAACATTCAAGAACTGTAATTAAAGGGAGGAAAGGGAATGGGAATATGACAGGTCTTAAGAACCATTTCTATTTCAGCCTCCATTATTAAATGTGACAGAATGCTTTAGGCAGGTAAATATATCTCAGCATATTCAGAATATTCTGTGGTTTGACCCAGGTTTCTATGGAGAAGCAGACAAATAATTACCATTTCTCTATTTCAGAAATATAAATTCCAGCTACTGCTGTAAAAATGGTTTCCTAATGAATTCATTTTCAAATAAATATTCAAACTTTGGAAAGTTCAAGCAGGTTTCATTCTGTTTTTCTACAAGTAGTATTACGTATTGCACTAAACCTGTCAACTTTGAGTTATATGGACCTCAATTCCCAGAATTCCCTAGCCAATATGCTGAGGGAATTCTGTGAGATGAAGTCAACACATCTTCAAAACACTGGTCTAGACATTCCCATTGGAGCAACTCCTGGAAGGGGGAATCTGCATTATTATTTATTTTGTCTGAGGATCTTGAATCTTCAGAAGCCATTCAGAACAGTATGAGACAGTACTGGTATCAGCAAGGGAATCAACAAAAATCCTTAGCAAGATTTCTCTATCCTAGGAATTCTGAATCTTTTTCTGTCAGGAATCCCTTTGAGAATCTGGTGAAACCTATGGACCTTGTTTCAGAAAAATGTTATTTAAATGCAACGTAAACCAATTATGCCCAAGTATGGTTACCAAAATGTTAGATAAATAACAATTATATCAATATACAGTAGATACTTCTTTATTAATCAGTTAAATTTATAAAAATGTCTTTTATAAGGTATAATTTCAGATGAGTAAACTTTTGAAGTCTAGAGATCATAAATCAGGCTGCTGCTGATTACTGAATGAAAAAAAAAAACAGTGAAGTTTCAATTTTCTCCCCACCCATGTACAGACTCCCTGAAATTTATTTACAGACCACAGTTAAGAACCCCACTCTGCACAGAGCTTCCCAATCATGGACACTTCAGGATATGTGAACTTCCTAGAATTACCTATCCCAAGGCAATTCTAGGCCTTAAGTCAACACATCTAGTAGTTGCCAAGGTTGGGAAACATTGCTTTCTAGTTCCTTCCCACAAATGGAAGGAAACCTATATTAATGCAACATCAAGCCTTGATCTAATGACTAACCTTCAACTTTTGTTATCAAGTTGCAAGCCAAATTTAAGGTACGGAGGTTTGCAAGGCAGCTTAGACCTTCAATCCAATGTATGCGATTTGATGAGAGATCTAGATGTTCTAAGTTCAACAGGTGATCAAGACTTTCAATTCTGGCAATCAGGTTACAGTGCAAGTTGAGTGTGTGAAGTTCTGAACTTAAAGGCAGCTCTGCTAAACTACAAATGAAGGACATGTGACAAAACATTGGTTTTAACAGTATGTAGAAACTTTGAAGCACATGTAGTTTTGACTTACAAAAGTTCATTTAGTGACAATTCAAAGTTACAATGGCACTGGAAAAAGTGACTTATGACAGTTTTTCACACTTACAACCGTTGCAGCACCCTCATAAAATAGTATATTAAGTGAGCACGAATTTGATTTATGTCTGTACCAAAAGATTTAACCCGGGGTAAGCCGCTTTCCAAAAAGAAGTTTTATGTATTTATGTTTTGTGTAATGTTTGTCTATGTTTGAAAGGATGTGGAAGAGAAAAAGAAATATAATTAAATAGAAGGAAAGGGAGCAATAAAGAGAAGTTGGGAAAAGATATGAAGTTGAACAGATAAGATAAATATACATATTAAATTGTGTTTGTATAGAAATGTGATAATTTGGAATTACTTTGTTTTTAAATAAGATGTTTTATTTGTTTTTTTAGAAAAGATATTTTATGTTACTACATCCTGTTTTGTTTGTTTGTGTATTGTTTTTTAAAAATTAATAAAATTTGTTCAAAAAAAACCATTGGTTTTAACAGTATGTAGAAACTTTGAAGCACATGTAGTTTTGACTTACAAAAGTTCATTTAGTGACAATTCAAAGTTACAATGGCACTGGAAAAAGTGACTTATGACAGTTTTTCACACTTACAACAGTTGCAGCATCCTCATAAAATTCAAATGCTTGGTAACTGACTCATATTTATACTTGTAGTGTCCCAGGATCATGTGATCATCTTTTGCAACCTTCTGACAAAGTCAATGGAGAAGCCAGATTTATTTAATAATCATGTTACTAACTTAAAAGTGGCACTGATTCGCTTAACAACTGGGGCAAGACAGGTCAGAAAATGGCATGCCTCTTAACTCCTATTAAATACCAAAATTTAAGGGAGGAGCGTGCCCACCCTATCCGACCCAATAGGATGAGAATATTTGTCTTTAGAGAAAGGCAATTCTGCAGATAACTTGGTCCTATTCCATACAGGGCTTTAAAGTAATGGGCAACACTTTGAATTGCACCTGGGAAGAAACCAGAGGCTAGTGCAACTTGTAACAAAAGTGTTACAAGAGCAAAATAGGGTACCGGCTATTGTGCATGCTGTTGCATTCTGGGCCAATTGAAGTTTTACGTAGTCTTCAAGGGCAGCCCATGTACACTGCATTGCAGTAATCCAAATTAATATTTAATCTGTATTAATGAATAACATATCATGACTTGCAGCTGTTGATAATTTTTTCTCCACCAAAGTGAATAAATCTAATTCAATGCTATCAATGCTCTGGTAGTTGCCTGTAAATTAAATTATACCTTATGGAAAGTCTTTTTTTTTTTTTTTGCACTGGATGGCCTCAACTTACTTACCATCTTCTTCCACTTAAAAAGCCCATACGTTCTGTGGAGCATCCCTTCTAAATTTCTTCAAATAATTTAAACCATTAAATAACAGTTGGCTAACAATTCGGGCTTGTCGTCTCCCAGCCTGCTTTAAAATAGGCGGGGATCGAGGAAAAAAACCCAAAGGTGGAGTTGTGACCCCCAATGTACCCCAGCACTTCTGCATGACACCCAAGGAAGGAGAAGGGGAAGGACCCCTAAGTGTGCAAAAATGATGCAACCTCGCAGTAGCAACACCTGAGACGGGATTTGGAAAAAGCTCAGACTCCCCTGTGCACGGCTTCCTCTTCCTCCCTGCAGCTTCTCACCTCTTGATGCCTTTATCCATTAGGCTGAGCTCCCCTGAAGTTGCGCAGACCTCCGCCATCCTGCTCCGCTTAGCGACCCCCTCCCCAGGCTCAACCGCGGTAATTGCCGCCCTCCGCTTTGAACCCCGCCCACCAGGCCCTCCTCGTTGTGACTACGCCAACGGCACCGCTGAGCATGACGGGAGGAAGGTGGGCTGTTCCAGGCTCGCCTTCCTAGCGGCTGCGGTTGCAAGGCAGGCGGGCGTTGGTCCCTCTCTGTACTCCAACGGCGGAAGAGAGGGGGGGAAAACCGGCTAAAAGGTTTAGAACAGGGGTGTCCAACCTTGGCAACTTTAAGACTTGTGGACTTCAACTCCCAGAATTCCTCAGCCAGCTTTGGAATTCTGGGAGTTGAAGTCCACAAGTCTTAAAGTTGCCAAGGTTGGACACCCCTGGTTTAGAAAGTGATTTGCACTTGAGGACGCATGGTAGGAAAGAGTAAGTTATGAGCAAGGGAGCGCCTGCTGTTCTACTCATTCCACAGTTGCACGGGCGGACACTTCTGTGTACTTGACTATTTAAATACTAAAAATAAAAACCCAGCCCGGCAATGCAGTTCCAGCCCGTGATTTTCATGATGTGAACCCGAAGTTGTCGATAAGATTGGCGATTATTATTGGGGGGAGGGGGGGAAGGAAGGCAAGGGCATCAAGGAGAAAATGTGAATGACTCGCTGTTTTTTGTTTTTTTTTGTTTTGAATTTTGAGCGGCTCTCTTATTTATTGGGCTTGAAATCGAAAATTGACAGCGATATGCCTCCCGTTGAGGCGAAAGGACTTCTAAGCGAGGGAAAAGGGCGAATAGAGTAAGCTAACTGGGTTTGAAAATTAAGAGTTTACGTACGTTCCCAGAGCTGTAAAACACGACACAAGGTTAGGCTTGTATGTGTTGGGCTGAGAGAGATTCATACGACCACTAGATGGCAGCGTAAAATTACGATACCTCTTAGTTGTGGTCTGGCGATAGCTGGGAGGTTTCAGATAGCCCTGACTTGCCAGTGCAAATATTTTGTATTTCGAATGAAACATGCCTTGATTCAGTCCAAACCAGTTTCTCTGAAAGAGCGAGAGCGTTTATTTAAATCACAATCCTGAGGATTTCTTACAGCTACAATGCAAGCTATAATCTCAAGGATCAAACTTTTTTTTCTTAGAATTTAATGTGTAAAACACTAATAGTACTGCACCACATAGTTGGAGGTACACCTTTTTTTCTGTTTCAGGGTTGAGATGAAATATACTGTAAGTCTAAGTGCTATTGCTATAATAAACATAACGCATAATGCACATACAATAAACTTTGCAGTGCTTTTTCGGGGAGGGGGTTTCTAATGCAATCCAATATATCTGTTGGCACTGACTTGAATATTATTGTCCGGCAGTAACGCTATCTGTGAATTCTATTTGTGTTGCCAATGAAAATTGGAAAAATCTTGAAAAAGAAGGAAAATCCATGGCTCAAGGGGACCATTTAAAGTGGCATATGAAGGAGAAAAATAAAAAATGGATATATGTACCTGTCAAATTGGAAATGGCAGTTAGGATTAACCACATCTCAGAAGAGTCCACAGTAAACTTCAGCAAGAGGTGTGGTAATGTCATCAATAACAAATGCCTTAATTGTGTACTTAAATTCCTGCTACAGGCACATCAAGCTGAAGCTGTTGTCTCCCTTTTCCTGCATTTCATCTTTTGCCCTTAAAATCCTTCCCAAAAGGGTTCTCCCATTTCTACTCTTCTTAGTAATTGCTAGGAGTCTGACCAGATGGTTATAATTAAATTATTTGTTCTGCAAGTCAAAGCACAATTACAATATTTTCAGTGGGACACTTTTACCTTCTGCAGATGGTGAGAGATTATTTCATGATTTACATAGAAATTTTTTTCAAGAGCTATCACACTGCCATGGCATAAATCCTAGGTGGCATCACAAGAGATCTAGAAAACTCTTTGATTTACCTTCCTCTCATCTTCACTCCTTGACCAACTTAAAAGTCATCCTTAGCTGTCTGAATGTTAAATACTGTTTTCTCCCTTAAGCAGATAATGAGCTGTGGCAGCTTCACTTTGTGTCTCATTGACCATCCAGTAGGTGTTATAATCGAGGATCAGTAGGGGGTAGATCCTGCAGAATAACAGAATTACAAGTTGGAAGGGACCTTGGAGGTGTTCTAAACCAGCCCCCTGCTAAAGCAGTAGACCGTGCACCATTTTGGACAAATGGGTGTCCACTCTTCTTAAAGCCCTCCGTTGTTGCTGTGTGCAGCAATTGGCACTTCAATTAGGCACGCACAATCCTTTTCTTGGTTTTGGGGCATTGCCTTCCAAGGCCTTCTGCTTTTGGGAACGTGAGAATTGTTCCTTCAAGCCATACTCCCTCCATTTCCTTGCCAAATCTCTGGCGATTCCCTTGCTCAGAGTCTTGATAAAAGTCTGCATGGTGAAGAGAGGGATGGAGAACCAGCCCTGGTGCTGCTTTCTGGAACCACATTCCTCATGCCTGCTTTCAAACAGGTTTGACTTTATTCTATAATCCTCGGGCTCCCTCTGAATGTGGCTGCACAAAAACAGGATGGGTTTTGTCAAATGGCTAAAAATGCCATGTTACCCATTTTCACCCCAAAGAGGGTTACTGCTAGCTACTTTTTGTCTTCCTCTTTTGGCCATTTCTGATCTTGGAAGCTGAACAGGATCAGGTTCAGTTTATACGTAGATAGAAGGCACAGAAAAGGAACCCAAGATGTTGGCTAGTGTATGAAGTTGAAAAAAAATGATTGCAAACCGCTTCCATATTGCTACCAAGAAAATTGCATAAACAAGTCCATAAAATAACTAGAGCTCATGCTTGACTTGAGGACTTCTTTGATTTACTTAATTGTAAATTAAGTTTATCCATCTTTTATATTCTGCAACATGATTTCAACTACATACATTTCCTAGAATATAGTTCTACACCTCACTGTTTTGTGCTAGCTTGACAATTATGCATACATTTTCTTGCCATCTGTTGTAATTATTTTTTAAACATTAACCAAAAGACAGTGTTGGCACCTCCTAAGGAAATATGGATGCTGTCTGGTAAGGCATATGTACAGATACTTGTCATTTTCCAGAAATGGACAGAGTGCTACATCATTAATCTGAAGGACATACATGCTCCAAAAAGGAATGCCATCTGTGATACTTCTGAATTTGTTGGGAAGCTAGCTTTCTTAATCCTGTTTGCCAATCAGCATAAGTCAGTCTATAGATTCTGTCTGAGTCTTCTGGTTTGTTTTCATTCTAAGTTGTAATAGTTTTGTTACTACATAAATATTAACCAGCTGTTTTTGAAGTCTAATTAGTTTAAGGCAAAAATGACATTCATGACAAGTTCATGCTATTAACAGGGTTTGTTTGGCAGGGAGGCACCATATCAATTTAATTCCAATCACTAGAAGGAAAAGGAAGTCATGGAAACTTATGGGTTGCTGAGTTGGTCAATTACGTTGTAGTTCGGTGATCAAGTCTGAGGGCCCCAAAATAAAATGTAACTTTTGATCAGTCTGCTGCATTTCCTTGTATTCACTGCCCTAGTTATTCTTCCGCCTTCTTCCCAGGAGCTGGCAACTGTGAGCAGAAACACTGCTCAGTTCCTCAATTTTTATTTTAATCATTTCTACAGATTTGATGCAGAGCCTAACAAGGCACCTTGTCATTAAATCCCGCTGGTCCCTTCCAGATGCATTGAGGCAAATAAAGTTAAATGGCAGACGCAACAATTCATATCAATTGTTGATATTTGACCTGCTTGACCCATTGGCTGTGACATCACACTCCCTTCGGTTCTTGTTTATTTGGAGTCCCCTAGCTACATGGCTCCAGATTCCAGTCTTAATGATGGAACTGATTTCAAATGGAAAAGGACAAGCATAACTCTTTCCATTCTTGTGTTTTCTTTGTATTTGTGAATACAGGTAGTCTCCAACTTTCAACAATTTATTTCGTGACTGTTCAAACTATCCCATCTTCTGACTTACCACAAAAAAACAAGATAGAGACTGAGACTTTTGTTGGGAGGGAACAATACAAATAATTGAAATAATTGTGATCTGCTAGCTACTTTCTGTCTTCTTCTTTTGGCCAGTTCAAAGACTGTTCAAATGCACTGAAAAAGGTGACTTATGACCATATTTCACACTTACGACCATTGCAGCATCCCCATGGTCACGTGATTTACATTCAGATGCTTGACAACTAGTTCATATTTATGATAGTTGCAGTGTACCTAGGGTCATGTGATCATCTTTTGTGATCTTCTGACAAGTGAAGTCAATGGAGAAGCCAGATTCATTTAACAACTGTGTTATCAATTTAACAACTTGCCGTGGTTCACTTAACAAATGCAAAAAGAAAAATCATAAAATGGAGCAAAACTTACATAACACATTTCTCACTTAGCAACATAAATTCTGGGCTCAATTGTGGTCGTAAGTCCAGGACTATCTGTACAGTACTTTGATTTGGTCTAAGTCAGCGATGGCGAACCTTTTGGGCTTGGTGTGTCAAAAATTTGAAAAATGCCTAACTTGACTCTGCTGGCATGTCACCCCGCCACCCTGATCAAAAGAGAAACAATTCTTTACATACTCATTTATTTAAACAAAGTACAGTCCAATCACCTGTGCGATCTCCAGAATATGTGGCAAAGTGCTTGCCTTCAGGTGGAGCTTTCTTTCTATTGACAGGGCCCTGAGATCCACCTGAGGCAGTGTCAGGTCACATGAGGTCTTGGTTTCCTGAAACGAATTTGAAGAATGTTCTTCTGTGGCATCTGCAAAAGCCTGCTCCAGTCTTGAATGATTTTTGGAGGGCCCGAAGCCCACACCAGAGAATGAGCCAGTGGTGGGATTCAAATAATTTTACTACCGGTTCTGTGGGCGTGGCTTGGTGGGTGTGGCAGGGGAAGGTTACTGCAAAATCCCCATTATCTCCCCATCCCACTAACCTGCTTTCCAGCTCCATTCTCCTGTGCAGAGCAACAAAAGAAGACCCAGCGAATTGGGAGGCAGATAATAGATGGGGGCGGGGCCAGTCAGAGGTGGTATTTGCCAATGCTCCAAGCTACTCAAAATTTCCGCTGCCGATTCTCCAGAACTGATCGGAACCTACTGAATACCACCTCTGGCATGAGCCTATCTGGAGAGTCCGGCATTCTTAGATGGAATTCAGATATCATACATAAATGCTATTAAGAATAGTTGTTGGGTATTGGTGAATGCTGGCATGTCACCCAAAACATTTTGGCATGTCACTGTCGACGTGTGTCATAGATTCTGCATCACAAGATCTAAGTTGTTCCAGGCTGAGGAATTGTGTGAACTTTCTGAAATGCCCTGAGGCAAAAGTCTCTGTGGTACATAAATAAGACCTTTTTTGGATCTATTATTGCTTAAACCAAGCATGAAGAAATGCAGTCCTTCCAAAAATCTTTGTTTATGCTACATCTGTTATCTTTTACAAAAACAGCTTTTGTATTTATTTTGTATTTCATCCGAATTTTCCATCCATGTTGTCTCAAAGAACCCATTTAGGCAGAAAGGTGAACGAAAAGGCTGTCAGCCCAGCTGCCTGCCTATCGCTTGTGTTTGTTTCAAAAGCATCCAAACAATGCTAAACTGCTGAGAGTGGCGTGCATTTTATAGAAAAACATCTACTGCCAACAATTTGGAGAGTTTAGACCAGGGGTGTCCAACCTTTCACCTTCCCTGGGCCACATTAGAAGATGAAAATTTGGTTTGGACCGCACATAATTAAATTAAATAAATAATTAAATAAAATAAAATAAAATAAAATAAAATAAAAATAAAATTAAATTAAATTAAATTAAATTAAATTAAATTAAATTAAATTAAATTAAATTAAATTAAATAAAATTATTATTTATTATTAATTATTTATTAAAAATTATTTATTTTATGGGGAGGGGGAAGAAAGCTCACCCGCCTCGCGCCTACCTCTCCTGCAAATGCAGCAGCGGCGGGGCAGAAGCAGCAGTGGCGGTGGCAGAAGCGGCGGCGGGGGGCAGAAGCAGCAGCGGCGGCGGGGCAGAAGCAGCAGCGGTGGCAGTGGTGGCGGCAACAGCAGGAGGTGGCGGGGCAGGACTTTTGGGCTGCGGCTGCCCGCCTTTTCTGTTGCTCGCCTCGCCCGCCTCGCGCCTGCCTCTCCTCCTCCTCCTTGCTGGATCTTTCATGAAGGTTGGGGTGGGCGTTGGGCGCATTATGAGGCGACCTGGGCCGCATGCGGCCCGTGGGCCGCGGTTGGACAAGCCTGGCTTAGACTGCAAAAGTAAGCCTGTCAGTTTGGCTTTAATGGCATTTTGTATCGTATTTTATGCTTCATGGGCTTGGCCTACAATGTAATTTGAGAAAATACAGCATACACTCTCCATGTACACTCAGAAATATTGTAATAGGCCTTTGTGTTAGGTAATACTTATAAGATGCATACAGACTATTAAGTTAAGGGGAACTTAACTTGGCTTGAATATACAGGTTGTTGCCAACATATGGGTACAATTGGGACCAGATTTTTATTTGATAAGCAATGAAATAAATTATCACATGACTATATCAAATTTTACAACTATTTTTTCTACAGTTGTTAATCTATAGAATATATTAACTGAATCACACAGGCATTAAGCAAATATGGCTTCCAAATTGACTTTAATTGTCAGAAGCTAGCTAGGAAGGTTGCAACTTGCAGTCATGTGGCTGCAAGATACTGCAACTGTCATAAATGCGAGCTGGTTGCCAAACCCTGAATTACAAGGACGTGACTGCAGAAGTGATGTGTGATGGTCATACCTTTGAGAATAGGGGTAAGTCAGCTTCCAGGCTGTTATAACTTTGAAGTACTGTTAATGCTTGCAAGTCAAGGACTACCTGTAAACACAAACAGGTAGTTAGTGCTCAGTTAATGATCATAATTGGGACAGGAAACTCCATTCCTAAACAACATGGTCACGAAGCAAAACAAAAACAGAAAAACCACTTGACTTACAAAAACAGTTCAAGTACATTTGTTTAGCAAACTCCATATGTTAAACAGGACATCATGTGACTATTTAATTTGCTTGTTAGAAGCTGGCAATGATGGCTTCAAATAGTGATCATGTGACCGAGAGGTGGTATTCAGCAGGTATTCAGTGGTATTCAGCAGGTTCTGACCAGTTCTGGAGAACCGGTAGCGGAAATTTTGAGTAGTTCGGAGAACCGGCAAATCCTACCTCTGACTGGAGATTTTACAGTATCCTTCCCCTGCCACGCCCACCAAGCCATGCCCACAGAACCGGTAGTAAAACAATTTGAATCCCACCACTGAGTGACCACAAGAAATTATAACCATCATAGTGCCCGAATTGCAATTGTGACTGCCGGGATACTATGATGGCCACAGCTTTGAAGACTGCATAAATGTCTCCTTGTTTAGTGCCGTTGTAACTTCACTGACCGAACAAGTGGTCATTCAGCAAAGACTTTTTGTATGTGATTGGGGAATAAAGACAGTAAAAATGGCTGGTGAACAATTTCGTTTTAAAAGTTTTAAAAGATCAAAGGCCAGCAGATGAAATCTTTGGGCAGATGAAATTTCTTTGGGCTTTTTTTTTTTTTTTTTGACAAACTGAATACGTGAATGAGTTGTAGCATCACGTCAGTCCAGGGTAACAGTTTGCTAAATGATTAAAGAACCAGCAAAGTTTTATGGCCATATGCTTCATTTAATGAGTAATCTGGGGAGAACATTGAGAAGCACTTCATTTTGATTAACCAGGTACTTAGATTTGGTAGCAGACTTTGAGTAAAATATGTAGGAGGAAAATTAACATTCTGTGCTTCAGATAGTCTTTTATTCTGTGCAATCTAATGGAACATTGGACAGAAATTATGTAAAGAAGCTTGGGACTCTGTTTGTTTGTCTGCCCAAAACAGAATAGAATTAAATCCAGTCTGATGTAGAATGAGAAGCCACAAAAAGTAAGATTGAATTATAAAATGTCCTGGATGCTGAAGAATTACCCTCCCTCCACCCCACATCAGTATATTCCTACAAGAAATTGAGTTGAGGCTCAGAATGCTACCCACAATCCATAATGGAGCTGCTAGCATTCCAGAAGCTATAATTTGGGGGCTTTCTCTACATTGTTTTTCTTCTTCTTCCAATGGTAGAAATGGTTCTGTCCAATGGTATATTAGACAGAAATTATGTGGAGAATTTCAGGAATCGGTCTGCCTGATAATCACCAGCTGATAACTCTCCAAAAACCCAGTGGAACTGGATTCTGCACAACTGGAATTTGTGCAGAAAACCCACGGATTGAGTTAATTGTTCTTTGCAAAACTTGACCGTCTCTTTTGAAAAGACATGGTTAATCATCAGCCCCTTTTCCCTTTTAAAGTTAAAAAAACAGAGTTCTGAAATCGCTTGCTCTCAAGAAGGGAAGGGCATAAGTCTTCAGGTTACCCTCTTGCTCACTCAAAAGCACCAAAAGAAAACTGAAACCATGGGGAGAGACCAAGGTAACCAGGCTAAAGACACAAATACCAATGAAAACAAGATCCATCTTAAAAAGTCAATGGGCTATTTAGAGGGAGTTAGCTTCATAGTAGGCACAATTATAGGTGCAGGGATTTTTGTCTCCCCTACGGGAGTGCTCAAATATTCCTTGCTCAATGTTGGTGTATCTTTAATCATCTGGACTGCTTCTGGTATCATTTCGCTGATGGGTGCTCTCTGTTATGCAGAGCTAATCACAGCACTGCCATTTTCAGGAGGGGAGTACAGCTACATAAAAAGAGCCCTTGGCTCTCCAGTGGCTTTTATCTTTTTATGGACAGCCATGTTTCATAGACCAGCCTCGAATGCTGCTCGAGCCTTGTTGTTTGCCGAATATGCCATTCAACCTTTTTATGGTGAGTGCCCAGCTCCTGAACTGGCGAAGAAATGTTTGGCATTGGCTATTCTCTGGTTCCTTGGGATCCTCAATGGGCGAAGTGTCAAGATGGCTGCCTGGGTGCAGATCGTTTTCACCTTTCTCAAGATGATGGCTCTCTCCATGATTGCAATCGGTGGAATCATTCTGTTGATCGGAGGAAAGAAAAAGAACACAGCCAGATTCGAAAATGCTTTCAGTGCAGAGATTCCAGATGCTGTGCAGATCTCAGAAGCATTTTTCCAAGGGTTGTATGCATATGGTGGCTGGTGGTCACTCAGCTACTTGGCAGGTATGTCTTCCATTTTCTTTGTCAAATCACTTGCTGTGCTGTCAGTTAAATGCTGACTACAGCTAACCCCTTGAGTTACCACTCTTTATTCAATGACCATTTGAGGTTATGCTGAACAAATTGTAGTTCTGGCTGTTCTAACATTCCCACAGTTATGTGATTATGATCTGGGCACTTGACAGATCATATTTATGATGGTTGCAGACCCCATGATCACGTGATTGTCATTTGAAAACATCCCTGCCAACTTCCCCAGTAAGTCAATTGGAAAGCCAGCAGGGAAAGGTTGCAAGTTGCTGAGGTAAGTCCCCTCCACCCTTCTACTCTCCCCCAGCCACTTTATGCTCATGCCATGCCACCCACCCTGACCTCACTTTGCCTGCCTGACACTTGCTCTACCTTCCTTATGCCCCTTCTTCAATCTTCTCCATTTAAAAAAAGGATGTGTTTCTTGTTACTCCAGTCAGCTCTCAGACTGAACCCATTCTCCCATTTAACTTAAACTATTCAGAATGCGGCCCCGTTTACCTGGCCATAATGACATAAGCAGTTCATTTTCACACAGTTCTGTGAGTCTAAAGTAGGCCAATTCTTATTAATCCTGATCCCGTTACATTCTTTTTCTAAATGAATTGGGAAAAATCCATGTTGTGAAGAAACAACTTTCAGTTTCATCTTTATTTCTGAGAGTGATTGTAGTATATAATTTGTATGCAGTTCTTTGACTGCAAATGTACACATCTGCCTAAAAAAGGCAAAGATAAAATAGGTGGTAAAGAGCACCTTGCTAGAGAGGATGGTAGCGCTGAAGGAAATCAGTCCTGCGCAGCTGTCTGTATCCTCAGGGTGACACATCATTATAAGTGAGCATGCTCCATCAACCAATATGTTCACAACACATTCTCAAAATTCCAGTTCTATGTAGCCTTATGTCAGTGTCGGAGGCTAAGAGACTGGATTTTGGAAAATTGCTGAAGCCTGATAACTGGGATTATATTTCTGTATGAAAAACAGATTAAAGGATTCAAAGAGATGTGAAACTCATCCTAAGATTTGCACCTGATTACAGGTGTTGCTAGGAAGACTGAAGAAACTCATGGAATGTAAACAGGACAGGAACTGGAGGTCTTCAGGGGAGATTAGATCTAGTAGTTCTTTTCTGGCAGGGATCAATCTCCTTAAGAATAACTCAACAAGTAGATATATCACTGCCAACATCATAAGATGCAGATTAGTTTTGTAAAATACAATGGCTGCATTAGAGGTGGTATTCAGTAGGTTCCGACCAGTTCTGGAGAACCGGTAGCGGAAATTTTGAGTAGTTTGGAGAACCGGCAAATTCCAGCTCTGACTGGAGATTTTACAGTATCCTTTCCCTGCTGTGCCCACCAAGCCACGCCCACAGAACCGGTAGTAAAAAAAATTTGAATCCCACCACTGGGCTGCATCTCAGAACCATTCTGTTAGCTTTCATTGTGATTTTTTTATTTCCCCCCCTAGGTATTGTGGATTGTATTTTAACTTTTGTTGACTGCTTTGAATTGACTAGGTAAAGCTAGCCAAAAAGTCTAATAGATCAATAATAGAATAGAAATGCTCTGCATGAGAAACAATTTACATTTTTAAATTTGTTTCTTCATTTATTTCCTGTCCTGTCCTGTCCTGTCTTGTCCTGTTCAAGACAAAGCAGTGATAAATTATTAATTATGATATTTGATTTGAAATCAAATTTAAACCACTACAACAAAAACGGTGATGACTAAAAGTAGTAAATTTGGGGGCATTGATCACTGCTTCTTATTCGCAGCATTTCAGAGTCCATGAATCTGAATTTTTTTTCTGTATTGTTTCCAAATTGCTTTTAATAACCTGACCAATGGAAATGGAAAAAGCAGGAAACCTTTTTTGTTTGAGAAAAATTGAAGAAAAAATGTTTTTAGTAAATCATTGGGATTGTATATTTTTTTGCTGTATGAATAGATATGTTCTAGTAATGTCTATTTTATGTCTTGCAGAGGAGATTAAAAATCCAAGCAGAAACATTCTTTGGACTGTGGTGACTGCACTTCCTTTAGTCATTATTTTCTATTTGCTGGTTAACATTTCATATCTGACAGTTCTCACACCACAGGAAATTGTTTCCTCAGGTATGGCTGGGGAGTCTGTATTTTTAATTCACAAACGGTAATTATATCACCTATAATAGATATAACAAAGAATTCCCTGGATAAGCTGAGATGAATCACAGACTATTTATCCATTTGCAGTAAATTGTGGCACAAATATTCTGACTGCCTCTGTAGGATACCAATTTCAATGCATCTCCAGTCCACAAGACTGGCTTAAATTGTTCTTGGCTAACAACACAGTGCAACAACAGTTGTTGCAAAGCTGTCCATCTGTTCCAATGGAGGTAAAATAAGATGACCAGTTGATGGTGAAAGCATAGGGGTGTTTATTAAGCACTTTCAGGCTTTTGAGGGGGGGCATACCTCCTCTCCTACAGTCTCGGTCAGGCTGGCCTGCCATCATTCTACTAGTATCTTCCTGTGGAGCTGTGTTGTGTAGAACAGTGTTGTGGAGGCCCTTGATATTTCAGCAAGAAAGGAAGAGGGATGTTTTTAGCACTGGAGTTCCTTTTGTTTTGTATTGCCAATCCTGCTTCAGCTGGTTATAAATGGTTTATGTAGGCACATATCTCTCTGCACACCAAGGGTATTTGCTTGTCACCATTTTGCACCCTCAGTTAAATGATGCATCCTCAGTTAAACTTGAAGGGTGGTCTTTCAGAATTGCACTGTAGCACTAAATTATTCAGCCAGCAGTGTTGCAAATGTTTTGATTGCCTTCACTTCTCCACTGTATGGCTCAAACAACTAAATGTTGACAAGACTTCATTCCTTTATTGTTTTCCAAACATAACAGGAATTGGGGAGCTGGCATTTGTTTTTTGTTGTCTGTCTGTCTCTCATCTATTGGAATGCTTAGAATGATATATTCTATGTAGAACTGTTGGTTATATTCTCTTGGACTCCCTTAAGGATTCCAAACTATTTTTCTTTTACCTTGATTTATTACATGGAATTTTATGAAAGGAATTGAAAAGGACTCAGGAAGGAGTCTAGAGATTAATCCATACTCCTCCTTCCTACTGTGATATGTGTGTGTGTGTGTGTGATTGACAGATGTTTTTCCCACTTACTATAATTATGTTGAAGAGGGAGGGCAGCAAAGCCAAAGGATTAAACTAATTGCTTTGCATGTTTGATAGTGCGCCAGAAGACAGGGATTGGTAATGTGCTCAGCAAATTTCATGCCTGTAATAACGTATAAAAATTATTTGTGTTTTATGAAAGATGTAATTGGTCCAGTTGAAGGCTTTACAAAACAGCTCTAGGAATTTAGTTTCTATTTTCTCTGCAATATATACATTGCATCTTTGCAATTGGATCTTGCAGTTCCACCATTCTATTTGTCATCCTATTCCGTTGCCATCATGACTTGAACTATACAGAATTCTAGCAGATGCTTTCTCCAGGACAACCTCAAATAGAAACTCTGTAATGAAAATTTCCCACAAGCCACCTAGGATTTTGAGTGAACACAAAGTTGCATACAAGTCTTTTTTGTTGACAACACAATGGAAGTATTCTGCCATTGCTGATTTTTTAAAATGGATTTTTAAAAAAAGTCAGTCTAATGACCAGACATGAGAATACCTGGTGGTTTCCCTTCCAGCCAAATTACCTAATGTTGGTTACCTACTGCAGGTACCACTTTCTTTGAGCTATGAAAGGGTAAAGGATCACTGAGCTTTATTCAGCCTTGCAACTCCAAACAAGGTTGCTTCAGTACTCTGGAGCCAAATCTTATTTGTTCTCCAAAGTTCACTAAAACATTAAGGTTCATTAACATAAGCCATGTGTGACATATTAAGGAAAGCTGTTTAGCCTTTACACATAATCTGTTAACAATGCTGATATTTCCTTTCAGTTGTTGTAGCAGTCAGGTGGGCTGAGAGAGTGATCCCTTCATTTGCTTGGATAATTCCTGCATCTGTGGCTATTTCTATATTTGGTGCCCTCAACGGCAGCGTATTCACTCTTGGACGGTTGAGCTACTCCGCGAGTCAGTCTGGACAGTTGCCCATTGTAGTATCCATGCTTAATATCCACCATTCTACTCCAGCACCAGCCATGATTTTGTCCACCCTTATTGCAACTGCGTTCCTCATTTCATCAGATCTAATTTCTTTAATGAATTATTTTGGATTCTCCATTTGGCTTATGACTGGACTAACATGCACTAGCGTCATTGTCCTCCGATATCGAGAGCCTGATCTACACAGGCCATACAAGGTACATAGAAAGTAATGGAAATGTGTAATTAAATGTTTAACTTGCATCCTGTTGGATCTGTAGTGTTTGGGTCTGGTAATCTTTGAAGGGTGAGTTGGTCTCCCTAAGCAAGCCCAATGCCAATTTTACCAGTGGAATAGATAAACAAAGGAAGCTCCTTTATACTGAATGAGATCACACAATCATCTAATCCAAGCAGTGTTTATTTTGATTTGATAATTTTGATTACAAGTCCCCAGTTTCTCCAAAGTTTCCATTCCCCCATTCTGAGAAGCACATCCAACTTTGCTCTGCTGTGTTTGTACAATGAATACATTCTGTTTAGAGAATGTAGAAGAAAAACATCACAGCCAATGCTGATTTGCGTTCATGAAATTCACCTTTTTTAAAAAATAGCTTAACAGCTCGGTACTATATATAGGGGCCATATGCGAGATTGAGTGAATTCAGGCAAATTATTGTAAGATGATTGCTTAAGCCTCACATTTAAAGAAAGTGTCTCCAGAGTTATTTATGTATCTCCTAGTGACCATCAGTTGATTCTATGTACTCAGAAAATCCATAAGAATTTGTTGTCTAATGCAGTTCCGGCAAAATTGTGCCTAAACTTCATTCATGTCCATGTATAAAATGTTTTTTTTTTTTCCGTTTCTTTCTTTCTTGTTCATCTATTTAACACCTGTTGTCTTAACTCTGTGTTTATATTTTACAGGTTTGTTTACCAGTTGCCTTTGGAATGGTGGCCATTTCCTTGTTCTTATTTTTGGTTCCTATAATTTGGTCCCCGAAAGTACAGTATTTATATGCTTTCCTTTTCATGGTTGGTGGTTTTTTTTTATACCTGCCCTTTATACATTTTCGAATACATTTTGAGTGGCTTGATAACATTACTTGCTATCTGCAGCTGTTGCTTGAGGTTTCGCCTGCTAATTATAAATCTGAGTAATACCAGAATAAAATGTTGCTTGTACACCACAGCAACAGCTTCTGATATTTCCCGTGTTGCTTTTTTTTTTTAAAAAAAATATGCATGTTGGTGAAATATATGTAGTTATGCACATACACACGAATGGCTGTTTCATCAAAAGATCCTGACTGAATAAACCCTATAGCTCAGTGTTTTCAACCTTGGCAGCATTAAGATGCATGAACTTCAACTTCCAGTATGCTGGCTGGGGAATTCTGGGAATTGAAGTCCACACATTTTAAACTTGCCAAAGATGAAAAATACTGCTGTAGTTTTTTCCCAAATCCTCTGAAAAACCTTCTTGGAGTCTGGGAGACTTAGGTGGTATTCAGCAGGTTCTGACCAGTTCTGGAGAACCGGTAGCATAAATTTTGAGTAGTTCAGAGTACTGGTAAACACCACCTCTGACTGGCCCCATCCCCATCTATTCTCTGCCTCCCGAGTCCCAGCTGATTGGCTGGGTCTTCTTTTGTTGCCCTGCATAGGAGAACAGAGCTGGAAATCAGGTTAGTGAAGTGGGGAGGCAATGGAAATTTTACAATATCCTTCCTCTGCCATGCCCACCAAGCCATGCCCACAGAATCGGTAGTAAAAAAAAATTGAATCCCACCACTGATGCAGTGGAAGACTCAAAAAAATCTCCACGTGAGCAGTAGTCTGGCTCTTCTGACACCTCCCAGTTAAACAAGTCACTTGAAAAAGTGTGTGTATGTAATATCTTTAAAATGCTTATACATTAATCACAGTTAAATCAGGTACCATGGGAGAAAAAGAATTCCCATTTTTTCTTTAACTACTTGTATGAAGAAGAACTTGGTAAAACTTGAGTTTGGGAATGGGGTGGGGGCTTAGGGGCAGGGTCCTCCTTAGTCTGTAAATGTGTTTTTATTTTTTAATTTAAACTGCTTATGAGTTAAATGTTGCAGTAGTAAAGTAGAACATTTGGATCCAACAAACATTAAACTATCTCAAGATAGATTTTACAATGCACATTTCCTTTCTTTTGAATATTTTACTTCTCTACATAAAAGAAAAAGAATATAACTGATTGTATTATCTGCCCAGTAAAAACTGAAAATACCTTTAACATAATTAAGGAGAAAAATCTTTAAAGCCCTTAACAACTTTTAGCAAATCCTTCATTAAATAACAACTTTGTTATCCTTTGTTAAAAGTTGAAATGTGTCTTAGATGCTCTTCCACATAGTTCTAAGCCAGGCACAATTTTTGCACTCCTTCAACCTGCTGGCCAACATGGAAAGATCACAATATCCATGGGCAAAACCTTGCTTTCAGATACCTGTAATTTGAGAATGCTTGTCAAGATATCCAGCAGATGGCACTATTCTAGCAATATCAATCTGACCTGGACACCTATGTCTGATGCCCTTCAATTCTGTTAAGATGCCTATTACCAGCAAATAGCACTGTGACTGAGAATTATGGGCCTTGTGTGGTCCTAATATAGTGAAAGACTAGACGTTTGGGGGAGGCTGATACAGAATGAGAAGATGGAAGAAGGCACATCATTGAAGATTATAGTCACTGGTATATTTATCTGAAGGAAAGCCTATGGAACTTAATGGAATTTTGTTTATACAGAGGGTTGTACTTTCAATAAAATTTCTATTTTGGTCATAATCTGCATAGATCTATGCATTTTGGTCATAGATCTGCGTAGGGTTGTAATTTGCAAAATAAAAGTGAAAAATATATAATTTGGACATTCGAAAGCTGTTTTATAGTCTATGGTCCTACTTTTAAATTTAAAAATCAAAATGATTTATATTCTGAAAGAATGTGAGCCTTTCCCACTGATGAGTCAAAGTTCTCTCTGCTTCTTTTTGAATCGGGAAAACTCTACCAACATGACACTTGCTAATCCATTGTCAGATTGTCTTGTTTTAATTGCATGTGTTGAGATCACTGCCAAATAGTACTATGCATTATGCACAGTAAGATGACTAAAGAAAACTGATTGCTTTAACCCTGGGGCATCAGAAAATGTTACTGCAGTGATGTGGGAATGGGATGATCTCTTATGACTTTGAGGTTTTGCACCTGTCTCCATATAGAAGACAGCTAAACACAGGGAAACAAAGCAGCTGCTTCACACATGCCCATGAGTGTCAAAGTTAACACGAGTTGACTTGCCTAACAAGTGGCCTTTTTGAACGTAATTTCATTGTTGTGCAATTTTCAGCATTGTGCCTTTTTCCTCCACTCAGTGGTAGAAATTGTTCACAGTCACCCCTTTAGTTCAAAATAGATGAGGTGAGGAGCCTCACCCCTCATTGTGCCTTTTTCCTCCACTCAGTGGTAGAAATTGTTCACAGTCACCCCTTTAGTTCAAAATAGATGAGGTGAGGAGCCTCACCCCGCAGGTGGAGCTAAGGCCAAGGTGATAAAGCTTCCGTTTGGAAGCTTGCTCTTCATCAGTGCTACCAAATAGCACTGCTACTTTCCTGCTTACATTTCCATTCTTCTAATTTGGCTACACTTACCACACCTCTTTATTGAGCGCTACTGAATGAAACTACCACCTGTGCTCCACTTTTTTCAATTAACTGTCTGCCATACCAGGTTCTCTTAATCCAGTGGAGGACTGGCTGAGATAGGAGGGCAACTCACTATATCCTCAGAGAGCATTGAAAGTGAGACACAGGAAGAAGAGGAGGACCAGACATGGTAGGCATACATCAATATCAGCTTTAAGCATTCCATAAATAACCAGTTGATTCTACCTACTCTGGCTCATGAGTTTCCCTCTCCCAACAGCACATCAGATTTTATTTTATACTGTTGCTAAATGCTATTGGATTAAGAGGAGAAATTTTATTTTTTTTATCCCACCTTTACTATTTTATAAGTAACTCAACACAGGGAACTTACACAATACTCCTTCCTCCTCCTATTTTTTCCCATAACAACAATCCTGTGAATGTCACTGGCCCATTGTCACCCAGCTGGCTTTCATGCCTAAAATAGACTAGAACTCGCAATCTCTTGGTTTCTAGGTCAGCACCCTAACAACTACACCACACCAGCTCTTTATTGCTACTTTAACAACACTAAAGCTACGTTGGCAGAAGCTATCTACTCACAGGTTGAAGATATGATTAAGATAATTTCATGATGATCCATCAGGAAAAAAAATGCTGTTTGGACATATTTGTAACCATGATGAGATGTAAGAAGAAAAAGGCCCAAAAACCAATAGGGTAACTATTTTACAAAGATTTGCAATGCTGTTTGCAATTCTTGTAATTATTCAGATTGGTTTCACTGCCTGTAGATCTGACAACCCTCCTGTCAATGTAAAGGGCATTGTTTTCTTATGTAATTCAGTATGGTGACTGAAAGAAAATGTGCTTGTTTGTGAGGCAAATTGCAGCCATAGTTATTTGCAATTTAATAGTCTGTTCTAAAAGCCAACAGTTCCTTGTTGGCTAATATACAAAGGAGAAATTAGAATTTCATTTTAAAAAAAATTAATTTTTGGAGCCAAGAAAGAAAGATTTCAATGCTGCAACCTTCGTAGTAATGCTGGATATAAGCATAATTATTATTGTTCAGGCTTTTCAAAGGTTAGGATTTGTTACCTAGTATGGATAATAGTCGTCAATCCTCTTTTCTTCAAAATCTTTGGTGGGGAATTTAACGCTGATTCTACACTGAATTTGCCATTTGGAACATATGTACCCACTATCTAAAGAAACACATGACTGGTAGAAAAAAAGGAAGTTTTTTTTATCATCCTCATCCTCATCTCCATATTAGATAGAATCTAAGATTGGACACGTGAAGTCCTTTCCATTGTGATGCTTTCCAGATATACTTAGTCAACAATATCCAGAAACCTTGTTAGGGTGGCTGATCAGAAATTTTGGAAATTTAAGTTCCAAAATATCTGGAGAATGGCAGTTTGGGAAGCTGCTTTAAACAATGGGTGGATGTCATCAGACACAGATGTGACACCATTAAAAGGAAAACTTCTTTCAGATACCAATGAATGAATATCCTAGTCTTGGGAAGACACAAATAATTTAACCATGTAAAAAGGAGCCTTGTAGCTTCCAATTTTGCTGAACTATATCTCCCAGCATTCCTTACCACTGATCAGGATTAGTTAGAAGTTAATCATCAACCTGAGAATCACTGTAGCCAAGAAGGTGTAAGAAACAGCTGTTCTTATAAGTCTCCAATCTTGTAATTCCTGTCCAGTCCTAGTGAAAAAGGAAAGAAAATTCAAGCGCTAGAGATCCTTGGTTAGAATTACAGGATCAGAAGGTCCCATTTCAGCCATCAAGTCCCAAACCCTTTGTTAAATGCAGAAATGAAAACATTATCAATAGAGACAGTAGCTGTGCAATCTGTGCTTAAACAGATCCAATGAAGGTGAATAATTGGTTCCATTGTCAAACGGTTTTTTTTTTTTCCCTTAGGAAGTGTTGGTTGCTCCATCACTAGAAGTTTTTAAGAATAGATTGAAAACCACTTGCTTGAAATGATATAGAGCAGGGATGTCAAACTTGTGCCACCCCCACCCGTTTTAGTGAAGGGAAAAAAAATTGTGACACGTCATGTGACAGCATGATGTCGCCAGTTTGACACCCCTGGTATAGAGCCTCCTGCATGAATGAGAAAGGCGGGTTTTAATAGAAGACCTCCAAGATGGCTTCCAACTAACTCTATTCTGTAAATTTTCCTAACATTTCTAACAATCTGTCTTCCTGCAACTTAAATCTATTATCTGTGTTCTGGAGTCTAGTAAAATAGAAAACAAAATTGATCTTAGCTTGTGAGACTTGCTCAAAGCTCTCAACATACAATGGGCTTTTAACAGTTACAACTGTTACAACTGATAAGGTACCTGTAATCTGTTTCACTTTTAACCTGCATATGAATAACCAATCTGTGTTCCCTTTCCGTTTCTTTAGCTGCATCCCTAATTAAATCCTAATTAAATTGATATGTAGCTACTCCATGCATCTGACAAAGTGAACTGCAGCTCATGAAAACATATGCCTTTTAAGAACATCTGCTAATTAGAAAAGGTGCTACCAAACCCTTCATGATTTTTTTCCAGCATAGAATAATATGCCTTTTTTATAATGGCCTCAAAGATAACAGGGGGACTGTGCGTCTGACAATCAGTTATGACTGGAACTCACATAATGCCTGAAGTGCTAACATTTGTGTAGGAGGAGCAAGGAGGAGCAAATTCTTCATTACAGACAATTGGTCAGGCCAGCTGTCTTATTGGTAGTTCATATATTGCCCTAGAATAACATTTTTACATACTGTTTTATGAGTGATATGCCAAGGAAAAGTGGAATTTCACATCAACATGACATTATTAGGCATCGCACAGTGCCAGACAATGTAGTTGAATAACGAGCCATCTTTGGAGTTTTGCTATACAGGATGAAAGCAACTATGAGAAAAGTCAGTGGTGACCAATATAGTGTCCAGGTCCTTGTCACATGGTAGGGTAACCTGAGAGAAGGGTCAAATGCCCATTTGTCTCATTCAAGAGAATTCAAGAGTCCCATTCAAGAGAATTCAGAGGTAGATAAGGTGGTTTGAACCCCTAATATGGTGGGTTTTGACTGTACTGAAGGTCAACTAGACACTACCCTGAGCAAGGCTTATTGAAATGTTGGAGCAATTAAACTTCCAGAATATATTAAATGGAAAATCAATTAAAGAAAAAAGCAACTAGATTCACATACTGCACTGAACCAATCCAACAGAGCATTGATTTCAGGTTAGTGCAATTACTAGCAAAAAAAAAAAAAGTATTGAATAGATTCTGTTTCTCTATACAATTAGTTAACTTAGATGTGCAGTGCTTGCTCTGGAAGAAGTTTCTTCAGGCAGCATCAGCTGAGTCTGGGAAATGATCTTTGATTTGACTTTTTTTCTCCAGTACTCAAGAATGTTTCAATATCAAACATAACACCTTATTAGCTGCTGCTATCAGCAGTCCACAGATGGATGATTCTGTTTTACTTCTGCAACATTAAGGGATAATCTATTACAGCTCAATAAGACATTTGTAAGTTAACATCAGATAAATCACCAAGTCTCTTCTGTTTCACTGTATGTGAACCATTTGATCACTTTGTACATTGCTGATGTCTTCCATTTTCAGCAAACTGTTATTGGAGGATTAGTATTCCATCCACATGGAAAGCAGATGGAATAAGGACTGGCTCTCCTGATCATAATCTCTTCAGTAAATTGAGTTATTTTGCAGTTTGATTCAAATCACAATAAGCAAATACCTAAGAAGACTAGTTATTTTTAAATGCTTAACATTGATAAACATGGGTGAAGAATAAGATATGATTTTTCAATATGTTGTAAATAACATACAGCTGTATGCTTTATTTCCAGTGGCTGCATTTGCACAACATACTCTATGTTTTTACTCTCTATCAGCCATGCAAAGTCATGTTTGAGATGGGTAATAAATACCTAAAAACTAAACAAAGTATGCTATTTCTTAAGCCTGATTGGGGAACCTTTTCATTGTATCTTTGCTACAGCAAGTCACTTCAATCTTTTTTCCTATTGGTCTCATATGATACATGACAAATGATGCAGTTTGTTAATATAATACTGTTTAATCCAGCCACTGTGACTCACAAATTAGTTTAAGGTGCAGTATAAGTTCTTGTACAAGTTCATCAACTTTGATTTATTAAATAAATAGTGGTCAAATAACTTAGCAAAATGCTTATGCCTTTCACTTCAAGTCTGCAATATAGTTGCCAGAAAACTGATCTTCTCATATATCTGCCTGTTGAGACCTTTTCACATATTGTCCAAGTCAAAACTTTTCTTTCCTTCAATGGTAGAAAGGAGTGGGGTTTGCTCTAACATTACATACAGTATTGTAGTTTTTCCTGTTAGCGTTGGTGGGGGTGTTATTTTCTTCCTTGTTAGTTCCTTGATAAGCTGTTATTTACTGTTTGCTATTTGTCTGGTATTAACCCTGGTGTTAACCCCTCCTTATCTGAGTGTTGCTTGCTGATGAGATGTTCTGGATTTTTAGTTTTTTCTCTTTTGAATGGTGTGCAAATGTTTATCTGTATGTGCCTGATAATCACTAATTTGTCTGAATGCTAGGCTTTCAGGAATTACCTAACTTTTTTGTATTTAGCTTGCTCTAGGATGTTCAGTTTTCTAGTTGAAACTATGGTTGAAATATGTCCATTGTTGTGAAATTAAGAGTTTTCATCATGACTTCTAACCTCTCTCCCTCACCATCACTAGACAGGATAAGCTACTGTATATAAACAGAGAGCAAACTCTACTTCTTTTTGAAATTGAGATGTTACCTAGTCTGGCAATCAAAGCTCTGCAAGCAAACAACCAAGAGAGAGAGAGAGCACCAATTACTCCATTGGTCAACCCTGAGCTTACATATATTCTCTTCCATTGGTGCCTTCCTTCTTTTTCTGCAAATTTATCTCTTTTTCCTATTCTTATCCAATTTAAAGAACTATATTAATTACAGGGAGTAAATGTACCCTAGAAAATATATGCAAGTATACAAACAGTTTACTTAAGCAGATGCACATATTCTGAGGTTCTGCTTGTTTTACCTCTGTAGACTTTAAAGAGTTTGCAGGTATTTAAAATTAGATAACATCTGTTCCCTGCCATATCTATATGCAGTATGCTGCATTGGGAAAGCAAATTCTATGTCAGAACAAGACTTTATAATTGATTGTTTTCTTACATAAATTATCTGAAGATTTCAATATTAGCATTTTGGATTTAGGACAGACACAGACTTCAGAGGATAATTAGGACTGCAGAAAAAACAATTATTACCAACCTGCCTTCAATCGAGGACCTGTATACTGCACGAGTCAAAAAGAGGGTTGTGAAAATATTTACAGACTCCTCACATCCCGGACATAAACTGTTTCAACGCTTTCCCTCAAAACGATGCTATAGACTGCACTGCACACCAGAACAACTAGACACAAGAACAGTTTTTTCCTGAAAGTCATCACTCTGCTGAACAAATACTTACCTCAACACTGTTCAACTTTACAAAGTCTGCACTACTATTACTGTTAATCTTCTCATCATTTTATCACCTATCCCTCCCACTTACGACTGTAACTTTGTCGCTTGTATCCTTACTATTTATATTGACTGTTTCCTAGTATGATTTGATTGCTTATTATACCCTATGACTATCATTAAGTGTTGTACCTTATGATTCTTGACTCTTGATGAATGTATCTTTTATGTATACGGAGAATATTTGCACCAAGACAGATTCCTTGTGTGTCCAATCACACTTGGCCAATAAAGAATTCTATTCTATTCTATTAAAAAGCATTATGTTACTCCACACATTTGTTGAACTAGATAAGCAGTTGATCTTCAAAAACATAAGGTAGAACAACGGCTCCCAACCTTTTGGGCACCAGGGACTGGTTCCACAGAAAGGTTTTTCAGTGGACCGGAGACTGTGTGGCTTTGCATGCTACCTGCATCCCACAGATAGGGCTTTGCTTGTTTGCATGGTCTGGCATGCCGCAGCTAGGTGCCAGTCCATGGACCAGAGGTTGGGGACTCCCGAGGCAGAATAGAATTTCCAGTCTCCACATACATCTGAAAAAGATCAACTAATACTTCAAAGTTACCTTTTGTAGGTCACAGCTCTTGCCAGATTACTGACAGAATTCACGGTGTTATCTCTGCAAGCCTGATACTTCTTCTAATGGGTGCATAGCTAACGGGAAGTATATAACCAGAAACTAAATACATATGTAAACTGGAACATTATCAATATTGCCCAACCTTTCTATTTGAAGTTCCTGAAGGACTTTTGGATCAAATCATATTGCTTTTGACTATATATATTTTTGGGGGAAGACTGACTAGGCCTTCCAAACTCTTACAACATTGCTGCTTCTTCTTTATATTAGGAGTGAGATTCTTGTCAAGAAAATACTCATAGCTGCCCTGCTCACCCCACTTCCTGCCCATAATTTTATATAATTCTTACATATAAGTTGCTTGCCTGTACTTGTTACAATTCTTGCAGCCTCATTAGAGTTCTTGGTTTAGGAAGCAGCAGAAAAATCTATTCCTACTCAAGTGTTTTTTGATTGCTAAATAAAAAAAAACAACAGTAAAATAATTGACAGCAGCCCAGGTGACATATGGGGTTATGGTGAATTTAATCCTGTTTGAAACAGGATACTAGCAGATCCATGTTTATGCTGAGATGCCTTGAAGCAACACAGTTGAACACGTTTACTTACTTTATTAATTTACTTTCAACAGTTTAGTTAAAATCCCTTATGCAAAGTGGTTGCATTACTGTCATGCTTTAGGGATTTAATTTAGCAACTCTTATTTTTCAGCTATAAAAGCTGTGGAGAAACAGGAGCATAAAATTCAACTTTTTGTTATGGAATGTGAACATAATTCCAATAAAATAAAAAAGTAGATTGTGCATTCATCAATTGGTACCTATAGCACTGGGACTATAATGGATATCTTTTATAGCTACCTTAGTTATTAATGACTGGAAATGTTCAGAGTTGCATTCATAATATTCCTTTAAAATACATTGGGGAGAAGGAATGGTATAGAAGGTTTAGGGTCTCACATTTTTAAAAATAGATTTCACAATTCTTCATCTAACACAAACTTACTTATTTTCTGGGATTTAAATTGTTAAAACCTAAAAATTGGGCGTAAATTTAAATATATCTTTTAAAACTTTTGAAAATTCCTGCAGAGCAGAATAGTATTTCTAAAGGTGAAGTTTTAATGTGGATTGCCATTGCAGAGGGCTGCAGTTAATTAATTTCACTTGGTACATCAAACCAACCAGAATAGGTAATATTTAGAGCGCAAGACTTTTCACAAATTAAAGTGAGATATAATTTAATGCATGTCAGCCCTAATTTAACACTTTTGATCAGAACATCAAATCTTCCATTAGTGACACTTAATTTTCTCAGCCTGTTTGATGATAATAATTGCTAGAAGCCCAGCTGTTACTGGCTGAAGCTCCTAACCAGTGCACTTTAATTTCTAATCTTTAGGAATGCCTTCCATTGCCAGATTAAATAAAGAAGTATTATTTCTTTGAACAAGAATACTAAAAATCATGTCCCACTTCAAAATCTGATCTTCAAGAATTGGCACTACTACTTAGAATACCATAGTCTTGACTTCAGGAGATCTAAAGTCACCAGTGCTTAATTTTCAAATGTTTCTTTTTAGTTAAAAAGACATTGCAGAAATGCAGGAAAAATTCTCAAAAAAAGAGAGAAGACCCTGAGCTCACATGCTGTAAAGTCAAGCCCTTCTTTAACTTGTTTGCCTACTCTTTATCATAGATTTCACTCTTTTTCTTAAATTGTGATTTTATGTAGACCTTTAATTCATCGTAAATAGTTCTTGCCAAGAAGACTTTGTCACAATAAGAGCCAAAGACTACACAGTAGGAAAATGTTGAAGCCTACTATGGCTTGGGTAATAGAGTGACCTCTACATCTTTAACATTTTTATTTGAAATAAGTTACCCAATCTCTTCAATATTTTTTTTTTTGGAGGGGTGGGGGTTGGTTAACAGAAAGTTAAATTTTGAGAACCTAATGTCAACCCTGAAGCTGAGCTGACCGAAGCCATCATGAAACTTCAGTGTTGTCACACTGGACCTGAGGGCTTGGGAGGGGGGATTAGGGATAGTTGGGTTTTTGTAGCCAAAATAAAATATTTTCTCTTAGGAACCAAGGACATTTTCACACCTGGTCAGAGGGAGAAGTGATATACCAGGCAACCAGACAGCACCTTGATTGGATCATGTGACTGATTGTTTGGGGAGGGAAAAACTTTTAATTAGGTGACAACTATGGGAACCTTCAGAGTTGGTTTTCACCAGCCTGTGTCAATATGACATAGCAAATAAAACTATTCTTTGAGATAGATACTTTGAGGAATCTATCTGCCTCGGAGTTTTGTTTACTGTTATTTGGAACCCTGACACCTAATACAATTAAAAGCCATAATGAATCATGCCTTAGGCCAGGCCCAGTGTCTGAAAAGAAAATGGTTTTATTACCTATTGCACGGTGAGTCATACCTGGAACAACCACCCTCTTATATGCAAATGGACACTGGGGTTTTTGGATTTTCTATGAAGCTCCAAAGGCTGCAGAGCTGTACAATAACCTAAATCGTATAATAATCTTTTTTGAAGGGGTTACAAGTACAAACTGACCAATAAACAATAGCACAAGGCTAGATTCCCCTCCTCCCTTTGTTTTCAATTGTTAAACCATTGGGAACTGGTAAGCCTTGCTAATGTATGGTACAATATTTCAACGAATTGTCAACAGACTTGGATCTTCTCTTGCCTCTGGATATCTCCAAACCAGTCTTCCACAAATGCCTATCATAAGAAAGGTCATGCTAGCAAAAAATCACAGAAGTCATGGGCTACCTTGAGAGCACTAACTGGAGAAGCACACTAAATTCATACCATAGTATTTCTTGACTGGCTTTGCAGATTTCACTATGTCACAATATTTTTTCAAACATTGCCCTAATGAATTGGGTTAAACAAGCCACACTGTTTTGCAAACCTTACTTTATGAATTAATAGATAACTCTGGACAGCTCCCCAAATGCAAAAAGAGCAGCAATTTCAAAAAAGCAAACAAACACACATCTAAAAAACAATAACCCTTCAAAGAAAAAGAAACATCCATCCATACCTGACTCCAGTTTATAGAAACAATCTATCTCAATCCTAATCCTTGTAAATACTTGAAGGCTTACACAATAGGGATATGATGGGATGTGTGGAAATTCTGGTTAATTCAATTATGCATGCTTATAATAAAACAGAATTTAGCAAAGTTACTGCATTTCTTTCTTTTATCCAAACCACTACATCAGGGGTGTCCAACCTTGGCAACTTTAAGACTTGTGGACTTCAACTCCCAGAATTCCTCAGCCAGCTTTGCTGGCTGAGAATTCTGGGAGTTGAAGTCCACAAGTCTTAAAGTTGCCAAGGTTGGACACCCCTGCACTACATAATCATGAATAACTTAAAATTTCCCACATAAACCAGAAATCAGCATTGCAGCATCTATATAAACCCTAGCATAGATGAATTATCTTAGATTTTTAAAATTATGTCATTAAGATACATTTAGTGAGCTGGAATAACAAACAATGGCCAAATATCACAAAATTACATTGTTATCAACTGAAAATTTGCAAGAAATCAAAATGTTTAACATTAAAATAAAAAAATCTCCTGGGAAAGCCCCATCCCCAGATCCCCGGACCAGGGGAGTTCTTTAGATTGCAAGTTGGGATCCCTTAATTAGCACAGTATGTAAATGTAGCCATTTTTTTTTCTTTAATCAGTCTCTTCCATTGAAATACTACATTGGATATTTTATTGCTCCAATATTTCAGTAAGTCATGCTCAGAATAGTACCAAATGATTGCAACACTGGTTGCTCTAGTGATACTGTGCGAGCTCAATTTTTTAAATTGATTCAGAGTTTGCTAGATGAAACAAAGCAAATAATTAATACACAATTCTTTATATTGTGAAAATAACTCCATAAATCTGTCCTCCACCTCTGCTCCAAGTAGGAGATGGCAACTATATTCTGTGTTACATTTTTTGTTTGTTTCAAATTTGCCATTACAATGATTCATTCTTCCTGGGTGAATTTCTTTTTTTTAAAAAAAAAATGCTGTTCAAGAGCTGGTGAACTTTCCATCTGACAGAACTATTGGATAGAATTTTCTTGTCAAAACGATCCATGTGCAATTACATGAACTACTTTTCTTCCATCTCATTTCTTCTAAAGTTATTGATCTGCTGCTCCTATATACCATGTTAGAAATTCAGGGTCACTAAAACCAAAACTCTTAATAAATTTGCCCACAAGACCAGAATCAAACAAGGGAGGTATGCCATTTTTCTGCATGGTGGACTTTGTACTTAAAAAGTGACAATTTGACATAAAATGTGCAGAAAATCAGAGGAAGAAACAGCCAGCTAGTCTAAAAGGCAACTCATGCTTGAAATCAATGTACTGTATATACTCGAGTATAAGCCTAGTTTTTCAGCCCAATTTTTGTGCTGAAAAAATCCCCTCGGCTTATACTCGAGTCAGATTCCCTCTGAAAAAAAAATGGTGTGGAGTCGCGGCCTCCGGCGGCAGCGACTCCCAACAGCCCAGCCGGGAAGGGAAAGGCAAAAGCGCTTTGCCTTTCCTTCCCGAGGCGGCGGGACTGGGGCCGCGCCGGCGGTAGTGACTCCTGACTCAGGGGCCTCCGAGGGAGGGGAAGAGAGTGACTCCTGCCTCCCGCTGTCATCATCATCTTCTTCTTTTGGGTTAGTGAATCAATTAAACCTTTCATGATAGTGAGATCGTTTCCCAAATTAATTATTTTTATTTTTGAAATTTACCAGTAGCTGCTGCATTTCCCACCCTCGGCTTATACTCGAGTCAATAAGTTTTCCCAGTTTTTTGTGTAAAATTAGGTGCCTCGGCTTATATTCGGGTCGACTTATACTCGAGTATATACGGTAACTCATTAAGTTTGCTTTCAAAACCTATTGTGGATTTCCAAAATCCTTCATCTCTGAAATGTTTCCTTAAATAACACTGCTTACTGGACCTACCATCTTCTTGGCATGCTATACTGATTATAAGATTAATTTGGAATATCTATATTTATATATCATCTTTCTTATGCAGAATATGAAAAATATGTAATCAATTTGAAGCCTTATATCACAGTGAGAAATTATTGCTGGGGACTTCTGGGTTGAGCCCTCCTCCTGACGGACCGTAGATAGCGACTGTCCATGGCTATGGTCCGTGCTCTTTCGTTGGAGGGCCATGATCATTGCAATTAGAGGCTGAAGCTGCCTTGGAGGGGCGGTGGAGTAAGGGGAAGCTGCAAGCCAGGTTGAGGGGAGCCGCATCTCCCCTCCTGGGCTTGGTCTTTTTCTCACCGAAGACGACTGAAGCGGTGGTCCAAAATGGCCACCCTGAAGAGGAGGACTCAGCTGGATTAAGATTTGTGCAGGAGTGAAGAAAGAGGTGGAGCCGGGACAACTGAGCGAAACAACTAAACAAAAAGTACCCCAGGATTAAGGTGACATTGAACTTTTAAGAAAAGAAGAGTGGCGAAAATACAAAGGGATAGGGAAAAAAAATAAGAAATTTTGACAGCTAAGCGGGGCTTCAAACCAGGTAAGGAAGAAGCCGGAACTAAAGACTTAATTAAATGGACTAAAATATTTTGGCAATAAACAGGCATAAAATAAAGCTGGACTTAAGGTTGTCAAAAATAATAATAAAATTTACAAATTGGAGACTGGATTGTGCTGGAATATTGAGGTTCGAAAAACCCTAAATAAAAAAATAGGGGGAAAAGGTGAGGACTTTGTATAACGGAGAGTGCCACCTTCTGACAAAAACTTGAGCTCAAACAAAAGGGAAAGCATCCTGTTTCTGAATGAACTTGTGTTGATATAATGTTAAAGAAATATTGAAACAAAGTAAGAATCTTAGAAAGTGAAAGCTGAACCAGAATAAAGAAAGAAGCAAGGAAAGACTGATTGTGGGATTGATTGATGTTTTTGGTATAGACCCTGGGCTGGAACAACTGAGAACTTTAGAAAACTGGAAGAAGAAAGAAGGAAAGTAGAAGTGTTTTTTGTGGACTTCAACAATTATAAAATATAAGAGTGTGTAATGATGATATCTCTTCGGAATTAAAAATGGAACTTAAAAATATGAGAGAATTACTACAGGAAAGAGGCGAATCACTTTGCTCTGTGTTAGAAAAAATGGAAATGGCCATTGAAGAACAAGAAGAAAGAACTTCAGAGGAGAAGGAGTCGATTCAAGGAGAAGCCATCTTAAATAGACAACTAACACAAAGAACACTACAAAGACGAGGGGAAAGAAGGAAAGCTAAAAAGTTGAGATTTAAGAAGGTAATCAAAAAGGGGAATACCTGTGAAATCAGGAGAGGTAGGAAGATCCAGCAGAAAAGGGGAAAGGAAGATATTAAGAAAGAGAGGGATATAAACCGAAATGAGAAAATATATGGGATAAAGAGGGGGAGGAGAGGCAGTAAGAAACAGGTGCAAGAAATAAGGAAACACGGAAATAGTAAAGAACTATTTAAATCAATAAGCTAATACAGACTATTAAAAGGAAGGAGAGACATTGGTACCTTTTTTTATTTGACAAACATATATTGTTATTTTTATTTTTAAAATAAATATTAAAGGATTATATTTGAAATAATTGAAATGAAATGAAAAGATGTTTTGATTGAGATTAATGTAAGAGACTAGGATTAATTTGCTTGTTCTCTTCTTTCTGAAAGTTTGGAATGGATAATAGAATTAAGTATGCATATATGAATGTACAACTATTGTTATATTTCTATGTAAAAGTGATGACCCGGAAATATGTTGTCCACTAAAAAGAGCTTTTTGTTTTTATGTGAAAAATTGAATAAAATTTGTTTTAAAAAAATTATTGCTGCTAATCAGGACAACAGTATTTTGGCCTCAGAGGCTAAAAGATATTTTGGAGCTATCACATCAGGAGATGTTTGGTATTTCTCTGCAATTTCTAAAAGCAGCTGTGATTTTCCTGGGATTTTGTAATTCTAGCAGAATTTGGCTAAAATTTAGGATTATAGCTCAAGCCTAATAAAATCCTTTTAAACTGTTTTAATTATCTAACTGAACATCCTTATCAGCATTATTAGACAGGGGAAAAAACCTATATTCACTCTTGCTTTCTCAAGACAGTTACCAATATATTTTTTCCTTTTATATTCAGTTTTCTGAGTATAGCAACCTGGACATTTTCTTCCCTATTATTTTCAAGAATTGCCATCCTGCTTAAAGGAATATTTTATATGGAATGTCAGTCTCGTATTCCAAAACACCTGTTTTCACTTAACTTCAGTTACATGGTATTGTTTAGAGAGCACATTCCCAGAATTTGTAGTATTAAGATGACATGAAAAGTCAGTCTTATTTGAAATTTTAATTGTTTATAGTAGTGACAATTTTAGTATCATCTTATTGCTGCTGCTGTGACTATTTTTTACCTTGCTGAAATAATACAGCCTTTTGAAAGATCTATTGAGATGTCCTGCCTATGAATTACTTTCGATATTGCTGAAATTGAAGGTCTGTCATGATAAATGATTATCAGAAAAGCTGCTTTATAACTTAGAGGTTAGCACAGATCTACAATAACTTTTCAACTGATTTTGATAATTAGCATTATTTTCTCCTGAACAGTTTCAGAAAAAATGGATGGAAGCTAAGCAAGGAAAGAAGCAATCTGGAAATAAGGAAAAGTTTCCTAGCAATGAGGACAATTAACAGTGGAACAGCTTCCTTCAGAAGTTTTAGGGGCTTCATCACTGGAGGTTTTTAAGAAAAGACTGGATAGTCACTTATCTGAAATGGTTATAGGGCAGTGGTGGCTAACCTTTTTGGGCTCCTGTGCCAAAAATTGTGTGCGTGCTTGCATGCTTGCGTGCTAGCACCCAGAAGGCAATGCACGCCCCCCACGCATGCGTGCACAACCCCCACCCCCCTGCCACCCCCTTACCTACACTGTGTCTCATAGCTGACTTTTGGCCGGTTTAAGGCCTATTTCGGCCTCCCAAAGGCTTGAGGAAGGCTTCTGCAGGCTTTGCAGGCCGAAAACTAGCCCCGTTTCATCACTTCCGGTATTTTCGGAAAAATAGGAAGTGATGAAACTGGGCTAGTTTTCGGCCTGCAAAGCCTGCAGAAGCCTTCCTCAAGCTTTTGGGAGGCCGAAAAAGGCCTCAAACCCACTGAAAATCAGTTGTGAGGCACGCACATGTTTAGTGAGGTAAGTTTGCCTGCAGCTTGCGTGCCGGCACAAATGGCTCTGCGTGCCACCTGTGGCACGCGTGCCATAGGTTTGCCATCACAGGTATAGGGTCTCCTGCTTGAGCAGGGGGTTGGATTAGAAGATCTCCAAGGTCCCTTCCAGCTCTATTCTGATCAATTGAAATACAAGATGTTTACTTCGGAATAAAGTTTTGAGTTTACATAATATGTATATTTTTTTTAATCCCCTGATAATTTCCACTAGTATTTTTACAGAGGAACTGCTGAAGAGAATTAGTCCAATAATCAGAGGAAAATATTTATTTACAGGAATGTAAAATTTATGTTACAGCATTTGAAACAAAATTGTGTTGAATGTTGACCGAAACCAAAATATTCAGAAGATGAATGCAAATAAACATTCTGTCCTATTATTTAAAACCTCCATGGCTTTTAAAAATAGCTGTAGAGTTGCCTTATGGATATGCCATGTTTTATATTTAATTCAAATGAATTGTTCTGGAATTTGAAACTATTTCCTTTCTGCAATTCATTAAAGCAGCTGTTTGTGTTGCCTCATATTTTGAAAAACTCCTTCTCAAGTAACAATACTTTCCATGGTCTTAAGATCCCCCCCCTCATTTCATAGAAGTGTTCTAAACACAAAATGCAACACAATTTAATGCATATGTTTTTAAAAAGAGGGAAACATATCCCTAGGACAATAGAATTAACATTCCAACTCTTTTTCTAGATTGATTTGACTTGCATGCAAGAATATTTGACAAAGGGGTACAGAAAGAAACCCTGCATATTATCTTCTTTCTCTTGGTACTTTTATAATCACTGCAAGGACTGAGAAAAAAATAATTTATACAGAAATAGGTAGCTTTTATGGAAACATTGTAATAATGCAACAGACAGAAGATCAGAGTGAAGGAGCTATCTGTTCAAGTAAAACATGTGTTCTGCCTACAAAAAATTCCATCTTGAGTCTCCGGCAACTGAACCAATGCTTATTAATTAGATTTAGCTTATTAGTTAGATTTAGCAGATGGCAGCTTCACATTTTATTTGCAGGTTTAACTGAGCAACAGGCTTGTTCTTTCCCCACAGCCTTTAATCTGGTGATACAATGCTGCATTTAGAGATGTTTTACAGATAGCACACTGCATATTCCTGCCTGGCTCCTTATGTATGGATATTGTAAGGGTCACATTCAAGTATTGTGAAATCTATAATGCCCAACTGAGGCACTGTACAATTGATATCTAGATCTGGATAATTCATGAATTGTATCTGTAAAATGATGCAGCAATGAATTCACGGAATCTGCATTTCCAAAAATGAAGACTGAAGAAATATATGTGAAAATACTAAGCAATACATTGCAGCCTTTGAAGAGGTTTGGGAGAAAGATCCCAACGCAGTGAACACTTACCATAATCAAATGCATCTTCTATTTAACTATCAATGTAGACATGATTGAAGGTGATTCCTTTGTGCCCTCAGAAAAATGCTTGCATTTGCTAAAGGTGACCTATTAGTTGACAAACTACTCTTATCCTACCCTTAATATGAATTATGATAATAGAAATAATCCAATTTCAAGCCTCGTTCTCTAAACAAGACTGAAAAAACAGGACTATAGCATTAATTAACACTTTTTGTATGTTATTGAGAAGAGAGAGATGATGTTTCTATGGTAAGTTACCACATACAGTATATATGTATGCTGTATAGTGTGTGATATGGTCTATACTGTATGATGCACTCCCCTAATTTTGTAATTCAACTCCAGAGAAACAAATGCATCTATCTACCTGTCTGGCTAAAATAGGTTAAAACTAGAGTCTCCAGTCACCCGAATGAAGAGCATACAGTATATATACTGTATATATAAAAACAAAAAAAGATAATTCAATGGAATAGAAAGCAGATGGGCATCAAACATGTCAACTTTACAACATGGCAACACTCATAAATTTTTTTGAACCATACTGATCTAGTTTATCCAAAATGTGCTTATCAGAAGCTAAGAGTAGCAACATAGAGATTGGGGGGGATGTTGACATTAATAACAGTTTTCTATAGATATCACAGGAAACTGTGTAAAATATATCCAAATTATATCCATTTTAGTGTAATGATACACTGAAAATCTTCAAAGACAAATATTGATTTGTTCTTTTCTATAAGCCACTAATGTATGTATTTGCCTTAAAGCAGGAATAAAAAATAATTAAAATATATATTGGCTCATAAGTTTTTGATGATCTCATCATTATGCTGTAAACATTTAAGTGCAATATCACTTGACTGTAAATATGAACATAAAACATGCTAATCATAAAAATAGCTTTTACAAATATACATTTGTATACAGTATTTCTTTTGCTTTAAATATGTCCTTCATATTATACAAGTCATTGGCTATCTGACATCAAAATTAAAAAAAAAATACCAATGATTAGCCAGGAGAAACACATTTACAGTCTAAACCATAAAAATTTGACAATCGCATATTTTTAAACATGTTTTAAAATTTTGAATGGCGTTCTCCATTTCCAAAAGTAAATTCAGTTCTTCATACAAATTGAGTCAAAGATGTTATGAGCTGACAAGAAACTGTAGTTTACATTTTCACACAGGGAAGTCTATGAATTATCTTCTCAGCTTCCAAAAAGGTTGTGTAAGAGTCCCAATTCATTTGATCTGTAGAAACTATAACATAAAATATAGTTGTGTTTGAAAACATTTCGAAGAATAGATAATAGCATATGTAATTAATAGGAGAAATTTTATTGTATAGGAAGCAATTGATTTGGATCAGTTTTGTGCAATGATAAATATTAATCTTTTCTCCAATTCAAATTTACTCACCTGAATTGATGAGACGTGCAAGAACCTATAATTCTCTTGTCTTCAGCACTGACTACATAACCAAGTGTTCTTAATGAGGCAAAAGTAATTTTGAAGTTTTCTTACTCTTGTTCCAAGTTAAAAGTAAATAAAAATGACCTATTTTCCTAATTTGGTTCAACCACACAATCGCACTAATGTATTACTTGGGTAAAAAACACTTGACCATTAATTATTAATGCCGATGTACTTTTAAGTTTGACAGCTATACAAAAACTTTCTGCTTCTCAAAGTAATGTACTACTGGTATATGAAGAACAAAATGAAGTGCTGAAATTAGGTTCCTGTGAAATCATGGAACAGACTGATCAAGTAATCTTTCAAGGATAGTGGTAGGGTTATGAAATTAGAGACATTAATATTTTCCACATATTTAAAGATCAACTAGGCTGTAGAGCTACAATTATACAATTCCTATTAATGAGGTCACTTTGAAATCTCTTATATGCAAGCTCTTTCTATTATTTGTAGTACCAAATTGACAGAATAGCTTAGAAGAGGTCTATTTTCTCCTCCAGTTTCTCTCCTGCATCATAGGCAGCCCTGAAGATAGCTGAATAGGTCTGTTGCTCTTCTGAAAATAAAAGCTCACCTTGCAGAATTTTTTTTTGTTTTTCTTTGTTTTCTTGCTTGTCTTTTTCTATTATATAAAAGTCAAAAGCCAGACGTTACTGAAGATATATTCTTAGCTCCTTATAATACTAAAATGCTTTCTTTTGATTAAGAGCATTGTAAATTATATTTTTTTTTAAAAAAACTGCTTTGCTGTTGCTTAGGAACTGAGATGGACACCAGCAATCTCAATAACTAGCAGAAAGGACATAAGGATATTTGCAACATTCTCAGGTTTATTTTAATGAAATGGAAAGGAAGTTAATATTAGAAGTTTCCAAAGAGTTAGCAATGTAATTTGATAATGTCATTATTACCAACATTCTCAATCTAGAGGTCTCTAATATATTCATACTAAAACTCCAAGCAAAATCAATGATACAAATATAGAAGCAGCACTTCAACACATCTGGAGGCACTGAAATTGGACAAACCTACTTTATTAGATTTATGCTTACCGTAGATTTCATCACTGCATGCCAATCTCCAACTTTTCTGGTAAAGAAAGAATTACTTTACTGGCCCTTGAAAATGCTGGCCCCTGAAACCTAACTAGGAGTTTTTGATAATCCTGGGATTTTGCTTGCAATTTTTATACAAAACATGAGGTACCCTATTTTTTTTTATCCAGGAAAACCTACTCTTGAGTGAAAATTTAAGCATTCATATGAGAACAGAAAGATTTTACAACAGAAAGGTTTACTATATTCATTAAAAAAATAGAGGGGATTTGAACATGACAAGAAAGCAATTAAGTCTAGCACCATGCCTAAGAAGTTTTTTCCAGAGTAATTGAGAGCTGAAGTAAATGAATTGAAAATTCATTTCTCAGTTCATTTATACAGAACGGAGCAGTAATCTAGTTGAACACAATGCTAGCTATATTAAGCACAGAAAGTCTGATTTTTACTTTTTGTAACATAATTTTTTAACATAGTTTATAGTTTATTAGAAATATCATATGTTTAGAAAGTCTGACACCACAACACTTTCCAAGTGGTCAAAAACTTATTCTATTGATATTTATCTAGCAAACCATAAATTTGAATTATTCTAACAATAGTTCCACACATAGATGGCAAATTCATTTAGTTCACAGTTGAATAGATTTTCAGAACAACACACAAAGAAAATCATTCAACCTTTATAGTTCTAAAAATAGTGTATGGTAATTGCATTTTTTCTGCACCTTCCATACAATTATGGGAAAAGATATGCTTTTACATTCTGTCTGTCTGTCTGTCTACATTTATCTACATTAATCATTTCAATATGATTGTGACTTTGACTGAAAATATCCTAATGTCAAATGATTTTGTTTAAGGTATCAATTATCTGCAGTGACTAATCCTCAGGCATAATAGCCTCTGAAAAGAAAATCCATGATAGACAGGACTACAATCACACCTAATAAGAATCATTATTACAGTATTAATAATATTCTGTTGATATCATTCCAACGAATAACTTTAAAAATCCTAAAAATGTTTTGTTGACATTTTTAAAAAAACATAAAGCAGCACTTTAGAAAGTGCTACTATTATAGTTGAATATTGCACTGCCTTCTAAGTTGTGTTCATGTTGGCTACCTAAGATATATTCTTGCCCTCTCTAGTCACAAAGGCAAGCTCCTGAATTCCATGAAGAATTTATCCAGCTTCATTTCATTTGCTTCATTTCATTATTTTGCTCAGGGAAAGATAGAAGCTTGAGAAATGCATGATTTTGGGGTAACTTAGGCGAAAGGAAGGCTAATAATTAGCAGCAAAACATCCATGGAAGAAAGCTCTGTTTTTAGAGACCAGGAATTACATTATATAATCCAAATTGTACAAATTAGTTTAACTAAAACATTTCCCAATATTTTCCAAGAAATAACTTCTGTTACAGAAACCTTGAACTTTTCCATGCTTTCTTGAATTTTGCAGGGCATAATGCAATCTGAAATATTAATATAAGGCTGTTAAGAATCTGACATTTGACCTTTAAATGCTTTGTGACTCCAATCAAAGGCTGCCCCAAACCTCTGTGCTCTGTAGAGGTCAGAGATATCCAATATGCTGGCAGCTTATTATGACTGTGCAAATCTTTTGAAGGAAGGTGCTTTGCAATATTCAGGAAGGCACAGAGCATACAAAGCAGTCACTTCTTTTCCTTGGTTCACACGCAAACTCTATTTTCTGATTCTGTTTGCAAGAAAACTGAACCTAAATGGTGGTGCACATATACAGATGAGAGGCAGCTAAGAGGCAGCTGTTTTCACATAAGCCATAGCACTTTTGAAAAAACGTGCAGCTGAATTACTGATTCAACGAAAAGTGCTTTGTAAGGTTTCCCGTGCATTGAAAAGCACCTTTTTGAAAAAGAACTTGCATATGAGCTTTATTATCATCATGAATATGCCTTATTCCTAAATGTCTTCTGATATGTTACTGACACGGAGTATGTGTGTCTATAATGACACAGTTTTATTGGGGTAGCTAGATAATAGGAAGCTCAAAGTGTCTTGTTGAAATTATACTTATGACTACTGAATTTTGAAACATCTGTTGTAGTATCCAAGGGTTTCAGAAGATCTGAGAGTTATATATTAAAAACAAATCTTTTCTGAAGGACAAATGGCTCAGTTTATTTTTTAACAACCTGCATTTTCCAGATGTGTTGGGACTCAACTTTCCTGCCAGTAGTAGGCAGTTAAAGTTAACATACATCTGGAAGATGTCTAGCTATGAACAGCATAGAATACAGAGTTGGACCTTGGAGGTCTTCTAGTCCAACCCACTGCTTAGGCAGGAAACCCTACACACTTCAGATAAATGGTTATCCAACATCTTTTAAAAACTTTCAGTGTTGGAGCATTCACAACTTCTGGAGGCAAGTTGTTCCACTGATTAATTGTTCTACTGTCAGGAAATTTCTCCTTAGTTCTAAGTTGCTTCTCTCCTTGATTAGTTTCCACCCATTGCTTCTTGTCCTGCCCTCCGGTGCTTTGGAGAATAGCTTGGCTCCCTCTTCTTTGTGGCAGCCCCTGAGATATTGGAACAGTGCTATCATGTACCCTAGTCCTTCTTTTCATTGAAGTGGACATATCCAGTTCCTACAACCATTCTTCATATCTTTTAATCTCCGGTCCCCTAATCATCTTGGTTGCTCTTCTCTGTACTCTTTCTAGAGTCTCAACATCTTTTTTATATCGTGGTGACCAAAATTGAATGTGCCTTTACCAAGGCATTATAAAGTGGTATTAACACTTCATTAGAACTATCACTACATTCCTTAGGAAGGGATGGAAACAGGAGTGAAAAAAGTCAGAGAAATAAATTAACCTTATTATACCATCATCATCCTCTTTTAATGACCCCATAATCCCTTGTAGAGGTACAGTCTGGGCAACTGAAGGGATCTGAGTGTTTATTGGCCGGATGTCCTTCCTGTTGCCAATGCAGAGTTTTATTCAGCAGATATATTCTCAGTGTGCCCAGAGAGAGAAATATCTGCCTCTACCTAGGATTAAACTCATAGCCTCCTGATTGTGAGTCGAGAACTCCACCTCTAAGTCACCGCACCACTCATAGGGAGAATTAGTACGTGCCTCTATTTAAAAAAAAGTTCAGTGGAGATTTGTATTGGAGACAGAGAGCACATTTATTGAATTTTTTTAAAATTAAATAATGGGAAGAAAACAAATCTAAGGAAACATAGCTTTCTTCTTTTTAAAAAAAGATTAAATACTTGCATGACAATCCTTTTTACAGCTTTGTTTCTTAATTTCATAGAGTTAGCTCTCTTATTTTATACGTCTAAGAACAGAAATCTTTTCAGGCAGAGCAATATTTTGCTGCAGCATAGAAGCCTAGCTTTCTCACTTTAAAAAATAATAATAAATCGGGTACTGAGAAATGAGGATGTCATCCTGTTTCATCCTTTCTAGGGAGTGGAATTAGTATTGCATCAGTTCTAATCTTTCTCCCTTCAGCATTTTTGTGTGTGCTTACGTCTATGTACTAGACAGAGTGGAGTGAGAAGGGAGATATCTTTATATTTTTATTCAGAATGGCTGCAAAATAAAAGAAAAACAATAAGGCCACACGTTTTCTTCAAGGTTAACTTCAAAAACATAGGGACATTTGAAATCACAGTAGCCTACATATTTTTATATGTTAAATCAAACATTACATTCATTTCAAATTTAATCCAGCATCTTCAGGAAATAATCTGTAGTACATTCCAGCTAGCTATAAACCCTTTCAGCAGCTGTCAGTTTAACACATTAATTGAAAGTGAATTTCATCACAATCCAGAAGAGCTATGCCCAAGCAGATATGTCATTACACTTTAATTTGCTCTATCTAAAATATGGAATTGAAATGCTTTCAAACTATTTTCAGGAGGGAAAATATGATGGATATTAAATTTGCTATTAAGGTTACTGCAAGCATTGAAATAGTATTATCCATAAAATATTGCCTCTCTCTAACAAGTCAGCAAAGAGGGTGCAGGACAAAGAAAAGGCACTATTGGTGTAGGAGACAATGAAAGTGATGCAAATAGCAGCAGTCCCTTGCTGCAGATGCTGTCATTGATAGCTAAATAGGAGTAGAAGGTACATCCATTCCCCCATACTCTCTTCATATTTTGCAGGGCAATTTGAATGCTTCCCAAAGGTTCTTTCACAATTGCAGCAGATTGACTCTGCACCCCTGGAAAAAAGTATCTTGACAAAACCACTTTGCCTAGTTGTTTTTATCTGTTCAGTTGATCTTTGTCCTTTCCATGCAACAAATTGCCCCTGAAAAACTCTTTAAAGAGAATCTTTTTGCTTTTTTTCAGAATCACATTAACAATGCATAGGCATAGTGCACATCATAGGTTACAAAATCTGATGACTCTTGTGTTTTACTTCTCCTATAGCTATAAAATGGTTCCAGCTATTCACGGAGGTAAGAGATGACCTTGCTGAACTATTTTATGTGCTGTTTTTTGCTGTCAGCAATAATTCACAAGAGAAAAGGAACATAAGCCTATCCTTATTCAGAAGCAGAAGCCATATGACTGCTATTCCATAAAGCTAATTGTAGTTCTGCCTATGACAGCCTTATACATTTAAGATGCACAAATAAGGAACAGATTCCACCATTTCCTTCTGTATTTTGGTGCCTCCTTAATTATTGCCACCAAGTGTTGATGTGTCACTAAATCACATTATCAATAAACAGGATTGCTTAGGACAGGTGTGAGATGCTCCCCTGTTTAGTTCTTTGTCCAGCTCACACTATTAATTCCTCTCATTGGTCCACTCTTGCTTTTGGCACCTCCATACATTATTTAGAAGGCAAGGTCAGTGTGGTAGAAAAGTATCACCCCTTTATCACTTCCTTTTGGCCAACTTGCTTTCTTTTCTTATTGAAAAGGTTTACAAATTTGGAGAGTTCCATAAAACGACTTTGTTGGAGAAGGGGAAAAAATGCAGACATTTGATTGGAAGTAATAATTATGATGTAAAACTAAGCACATTATTCTCAAACATACACTCACCCACAACTCCCAAATCTCTGTATGTAATTTCCCTTTATTCCAAAGATACTGATTACATTGCAGGCTTTCTTTGGCCATCAATAAGATGGCAACGCGTGTTGGATTTGGCTGAACCTAAATTTTGAATAGAGGCAAATCTACAGTTTAATGAGGCAAAGCAGGGTCTATAGGAAATAGCATAAAATCAAACCTCAGCGCTTTGTGAATGATTCAGGGTGCCTGGGTGCTGCAGATAACAAACTACAAAACATGGGTAGGAGGAGAAGGTGGCAGAGGAATGCAATGATTTGTAATTTCAAACCTTTCTTCTATTTAAAAGCACTTTATGGGAAGCTCTATACTCATCCCCTCTTTTGTTGCAGATAGACAGACGGCTCAGAATTCCTCTGAGCATTTTGTATAAGAAATATGTGACTGCAATGAATATATTTTGAAAGTTAATTTATATTTTGAGAGAAAGTTTAATTTATATTTCACCAAATTTATTCCATCATTATTTTTTTTAAATTAATTTTCAAGTTTGACAACACATCTTGAGAGTATATTATATACATTATAGGTATCAGGTGACAAATGTGCATTTAATTTTCCACATTTTTCAGATTTATCATTAATAATAATATTTTAAGTTAATATGCTGACCAACTCCCTGTGACTCTGGGTGTTTTATGCTAGTTTTGGAATAAGAATCTTAGAACTTAACTCCTCTTAGCTCTTCAGTTCAAGAGATATTATTGACCTTACTGAAATCCTGATTATTTGAATGGCTGTTTGCTCACTTTTAATTTTGCAGGACACATACAATATATAAAATATGTTTTCATGGTTACTTGTGAAAACCTCTGCTATGGAATAATATTAGTTTAAAAATAAATTTTAGTGTGAACTAGACCTGATACAAGGTTACTTTGGTTCAACTTACATCTAAGGAAGCCATTTTAATATCACACAGAATTTAAAAATTAGTTTGATTTATCCCAAAGTATTTATTGGAATTATAGTAAACTTAAGCACTTATTTGATTTATTCACTTATTGGCATTATAGTAAACTTAAGCACTTATTTGATTTATTCAGCAGAGATGCAATTTCTGGGTTAGGTTAGAAGTTTTAGAAGAATTATCCATAGCAGTGACCTTTTCTGAAGGAAGATAATAGTAATTATTTACTTAACCTTTGGAATAATGCTTGAAAACCCTATCCTGGTAAGAATTGTTGCATTAAAGGTATAAAATTCATTTCCTATTACCTTAAAATGGAGATTATAAAGCAACAAAAAGTGCCTTTATGTATTCTGGATATTCAGAGAATGTTTATTAACAGTGGTTATAATCACTCTGTTACTGTAGATTAAATTGGAAGATGGAATATGATAGCCACCTCTTGTTATTCTGATTCCCCTTTTCTTTACTGTACACAGGACACTTGTAATTCCTTACCAGCTCATTACTGCCATCATCATCAAAATCTTCCTCTATCCCGTCTGTCATTTCTTCTCCGTCCCCATCCAGCCCTCCTTCAATAGGCTCTTCTGTTGAGTTGTCAGCATTCTCTGATATGCATTCTTCTTGGATCAACTCTACACTGTCTTCTATTTGCTTCTTTTGGATTTCTGGAATATACAAATTACCATATAATTCCACTTGCATGGCATTATCACAACATTTATGGATTATTAAAAACAGAACAAAGGACAAATCAAATAATTAGTAGCACATTTATCAATTAAACCACATAGTTAATTAACTTATAAGACATTGATTTAATAGAAGGGAGTAGACAATATGTTAGTATAGAGATCCATTCTCGTCATCTGGAAACAATGAAAGTTGAGATAACAAGTGGATAGTATAGAATAATCATTCATACCAATATGAACAGTGATAATAGAGAACCAGAGATGAGCTTTGGTGAAAAATTGTATAATATTCTGATTAAATCTAGTCCAAAGGAAAACAATTCTGTTAACTGCCATGAATAAATGGTTGGGAATAAAATAAGATAGTACAAAAAAAGTTATTGAGCAATTTGGTGTCCTAAGAATGAGAATGGTGACTACAGAGTAACTTCTTAGAAAAGATCTATTTTAAATAAGCTCTATAAGCATGGGCTTATTCTATAATAAAGGAATTTTGCCATTTTATTTGCTCTGAAATTTCTGTTTTAAAATTACTTTTTTATTTTGGAGCAATTCAAAATCTTTGAATATCCATTGCAAAAAAATAAAAAAATAAAGTCCTCGTGTTGTCTATTACAGCTGTTGCCATTGCTAAAAGTGGCATTGATTTTTTAAGAGACACTGAGTTACAGATTTCAGTAAAGAATGCATAAAGATACCTTATTTAGTTTTAATTGTGAACTGTTTCACTTTTGGATATTTCTTTCATTCTTTCTCTCTTTCCATTTTATTTTATACTGTCGAATTATTTAGCCAATTTATTCCCATTTTTAATTCAACTGGACAACAGAACATTTTTTTACATTGTCTTGCAAAAAGTTCAATAGGCATTGATTCAAAAATGTACAAGACATTCTATGCTCTTTTTTTTGTAAAGAGGGAGATCACATTAACATTACATGTGTGTCTAACTAGATGGGAACTCCAGTGAATCGAGATTTAATATGAAATAAGCAGAAGAAACAGACAAATGTTTTGGAGAAACCCTATTGAAGGACTGGCCTGTCATGAAATCTTGAGTCTTCTTGACTCAATCAGTTTCATGAATCAGTTTAAATACTGCCTCCCTCTATTCAAAAGAATACTCAATAAAACTACAGTTTTCCTGCAATGTGGGTTATAAATACATCCAATGTGTGTCAGTCACCAGGACCAGAGGTTTAGTCTTGCAAGCTGTAGCCTTTTGACTTGTGTTGGAGCCCATCCTCAGGAAACTTTTCTCTCACCAGAACATTCTCATTCTGAAGCATTCTGGTGAGAGAGAAGTTCCCTGAGGAAGGGATCCAACACAAGTCTGAAGACTCCAGCCTGGAAAACTAAACCTCTGGTCCTGGTGACCAACTCAGATTGGATCTACTGTACATATAATCTGCATCATAGGAAAACTGGACTTTCATTGTTAGTTCTCTCTCACCAGAGGTTTAGTCTTCTGAGCTTTCAGACTCATGCTGAAAAATTCTGGCGAGAAAAAAAATCATTTAGGATGGGCTCCAGCACCAGTCCAAAAGCTTGGAAGTCTAAACCTTTAGTCCCGGTGTTTGATCCAGATTGGTGTTAATGCTGAAGCAAACCTGGCTGAAGCCATCTTGTGCTGCCTCATAGCTGCCATGAAAGCTGAGAGGGGGAAGGGAGGGGAGAAGTAGATAGCCCACCTAATGGTCAAAACAAAAAGTTTTCATGTGGGAACCAAGGTCATCATAGCAGGTGGCTGTTGAAGGAGGAGAGAAGCCTGCCAGCTATATTAATTGGACAATGTGACAGGTGACACCTGGGAGGGGCGATTTTGACTCTTAATTAGGTGAAAACCCTGGAAACTTTTAGAGTTGGGTTTCACTTGCTGTGTCGATATGATGTATCCAATAAACATGTTCTTTGAGCAATCTACCTCCTTGGAGTTCTGCTTTCAATGGGTGAGTTACTTAGAACGCTGACAATTGGATTCTGCAACGGGAAACATATATTTGCCTTCGTTCATATATTTACTACATGATGCAAAAAGTATGACTGTCCTTTCCTCCATTCCCTTGGCATATTCCTTACAAATTTTAAAGCATGCTAAAATGTTTCAGATAGCCAAGTTTCAAAATAAATTGCCTTTTGAATTTAGTTTTAACTGGTGGATCATGAATAAGAATTTTTAAGGTTTTCTTCAATTTTTAGATTTACATCTAAATCTAAAATTGAGGAAAACTTAAAAACCTTAACTTAAACTCAAAATTTCAGAACTTAAACACTTTTATTTACCCACCACCAACCTTGAATGACAATATCATTGATTTTACAGTGGATTAATTCATGTTTTAATGAGTTACTAAGAGTTATAGGCAATTTTCTTGTACCTGATTGAGCTTTCTGCTGCTTTTCAATCTTCTCCAGTCTCCCTAGCAAAGAATCAATTTTTGTTTTGATCTGCGTTAATTCCTTCTTGATTGTCTGCAATTCATCTGATTTCACTGAAAATGAAAAAAGAATAGAATGACAATAATAAAATGGTATAATATTATTTCTTTTAGGAAGAACACATCTTCTATTAAGTAAAGAATACACTGCTAATAAAATAAACATTTTTGGGAGGAGGATAGTCACCTACACATCTAATTAGCCTTGGTTATTTTTAAAACTAAACAAGTTAGTTCACAATGTAGGTTTGAACTCACATTTTGATCCTGATGAAGAAGCTCCACTTGATATAGACCTTGATGTCCCTTTCATGGAGAAGACTCCTTTTCCTCTGCGAGTTGCTGTGACTGTTACTCGTGGGCGTTTCAACGGAATCACAGCACGAGGTGGGGCAGGAACCCGGCTGTGGTAATCAAATAACCTTAAGAGAAATAGAAACAGAGGCTTCATAATGTTCAATTGTAATTTTATGTTAGATTTTGCATACTAAATTCTGCTCTTTCTTATTAGGATTCTGACCTCCAAAATCTCAAAAGGGTTAGTTAAATTAGATTTCAAGAGTTCATCAATAAGCATATTTATATTTCATTACAGTCAATATGTTGCTGTTTTAGTAATGAAGAACATCATTACTAAACTGACTTTACCATAAGTGAACATTTTATCTACATAATTTTATTTCAGCCAACTAATTATGAAAGTATTAAACTCTACTTTCCCTTGCAGATATATTTAGACTACAATTCCCAGTACTCTCAGACATCATGGCCTTCCATAATATCTCTACATATAAAGAGGACATAGCTAAGCTGAAACATATTCACAAATTAACAGAAGTATGTCTAACTCACAAAGAGAATAATAAGAACTTCAAGTATTTTGGAGAATGATAAACGTCTTTCCTTGATACAATCCCATTAACTTCTAACCAAATTTTAACTGTTTATGGGAATAAAAAATATTCTGTGCACTTATATTGTACAATCAACTACAAATCATATTCGTTTTAAATATATGGTTGTCATTAGATAAACATGCATAATTCTGTGCATACGTTCCTTGGACAAGTTAGAATTGCTTATCGGTAAACATGCCTCCAAATGATTTACATATATATGAAAAATCAACAGGAGATGCCAATATAGAAATACTGTATTTCTGATTTGTAGTGTATGTTTGAAAAATTTTGCAATATATCTAAGTAGCCTGGCTTGTCTTTTTCTATAATAGTACTAATATTCTGTACTAATATTTATATGCACGCAGAGTTCCCAGCACAACTACCAGCAAAGCTCTGCAGTTCTGTTCATGGCTAGGAGAACTTGGCTGAGTGAAAACCTAGTCCAAATATATGGTTGTCATTAGATAAACATGCATAATTCTGTGCATACGTTCCTTGGATAAGTTAGAATTGTTTATCGGTAAACATGCCCCCAAATGATTTACATATATATGAAAAATCAACAGGAGATGCCAATACAGAAATACTGTATTTCTGATTTGTAGTGTGTGTTTGAAAAATTTTGCAATATATCTAAGTAGCCTGGCTTGTCTTTTTCTATAATAGTACTAATATTCTGTACTAATATTTATATGCACGCAGAGTTCCCAGCACAACTACCAGCAAAGCTCTGCAGTTCTGTTCATGGCTAGGAGAACTTGGCTGAGTGAAAACCTAGTCCAAAAGGTAAAACAACAACAGCTGACAGCTTATTAAACTGACAAAAACTGTTTTCCATATAAGTAACTAACTATAAGTATTTAATTTAAGAATATTTAAACTTAACTGTAATTAAGACTATTAAAAATGTACATCAACATATGCATTAAAGCAAGCTTATCCTTTCATCTAAAAACAAGGGTGTCAAACTCGATTTCATTGAGGGCCACTTCAGGGTTGTGTTTGACCTCGGGGCCTGTGTGGGCATGGCCAGTATGATGTCACTCATGTTGGGGGTGTCTGTGCTGGTCTGAGTGCTCTGCAATGAAAACGGGCTCCTGGGCCCCATTTTCGGCCACGATGGCCTCCTGCAGCCCTTTGCCAGTGAGTTCAGGGGGCCAAGAGGGCTGCAGGAGGCCAATGCAGCAAAAAATGGAACCTGTGTGCAGCCATCCCAAGCTTCGTTTTCGCTAGCAGAGCCACTGCAGGCTGCCACTTTGCTGTTTCCAGGGCAGCCCCATGGGCCAGATCTAAGCATCCCACAGGCCGGATCTGGCCTGCAGGCCTTGAGTTTGACACCCCTGATCTAAAGGATCTATCTAAAAAGCCTTTCCTATTGACTCAGTTCAATTTTCCCACAATTCCTGATGTTTTCTGAGAAAACCAATGCCCTTTCCCCAACCTCTTATAATAAATAAAAATGCAGTTCATATATGCAAAGACAGGAACAAAGGTACACATACCGACTGTAGAAATCATCTCTGTAATAATCATAATCAAAGACATAACCACTGCAAGAAGAGCAAAGAAAAATCCCATGAAGAGATGAGGCAAATTATACTAGTTAATAATAATTTGTAAGGCATGAATCACAATAATAATTTATATCTCAGTTTGGTCTTATAGTTAAGGCACCAGGCTAGAAACCCGGAGAATATGAGTTCTAATCCCATCTCAGGCATGAAAGCTTTCTGGGTGACTTTGGCCCAGTCACTTGTTCTCAACACACCTGACTTCACAGGTGGGAAAATAGGAGAAAGGAGAATTAGATATGCTTGCCACCTTGAGATAATTATTAAAAAAAATAATAGCAGGGAGGGGTGGAATCTAATTTTTAAAATAAAAATAGAAGTAATATCCTATATTTTGTTTATATACTAATAAAACTTGTTGGCATAATCTTTAATTAGATGAAATGATAGGACAACAATTTTTTAAACCAAAAATGGTTCATATGGTCTAATATATAAATATGTCCAAAATCTGAGACCCATGACTCCCAAGAAAATGACGTTTTAGAAAGTTGTGGTTATGGTCATGTGATCATTATTTTTTTTAATGTTTTTAATGTTTCATGACAGTGTCCCAGCCAGAGGAAGCTTTTGGATTTTATTTTCTTTACCCCCTGCTAGACAGAATCCAATAATAAATTCAAATAGAATTGTAAAAATCAAATTGAAGTTAAGGTGCATGGGTATTTTAAGCTTGAGTTGTATCAAACCCCACTTCCCTGAAAACATGTGACTCATGCAGAAATATTTGCCTCGATTCTCTCCCTCGTCTACCATATTTAAAAAGTTGTTCTTGAAAGCCTGCCAAATATCAGGAAAATGTTTCTGAAATTCACCCGAGCTATAGTGGGGAGCAGAGATCAGGTCATTTTTCTCGATATGAATGTCTAGGCATCAAATAATCCCTTACTTTTATATCAAACAAAAATATTTGTTGTGTGGTCTTGATATATAAGCCAAATGGTAAACACATGAATAACAAAAACAAACTAATAGTATGAACTTTCAAAATGAATCATTTTCTTTTCTTTTGAAAAATCCTGTTGGATCACTCGCATCCTCACTCCTCTCTTTCCATGGTAATGAAAATAGAAAATAAGAAAAATAAGGAAGGAGTAGGTGAAAAAGTTGAAAACTGAAGATGGAAATTTTTCTGATTCATAATAGATAGAGACTGTTCCACTGGCATAATATGATGCATTATTTGCCTAATTCACATTCATATGCAATTTACAGTCTATGTTATTGTATATAATAAGAGACACATGCAACCTCCTTATTTCTTATGGAATGATTACTGTATTGAATTCTTTTAATTTAAAAATGTTGAGTTCCTTAGGCTATTGCTATGTGGAATTGTCCCTTTTATTTGTAGACAGGTTTCACAGCCTGTATATATATTGTATATTCTACAGCAACTGTTGCCAAAATGATGTGTACCTGGTGACATCAGCACACAAATGCCACAATTATATACTTACAACTTGACACCAGACACAAGTATGCAAGTCACAATGTTTGTGTTATGACATAGATTTTATCTTTTGTCTTTACACCCTCAAAGCCCTACAAATGTTTATGATTTAATTTCAAACAAATTGGTTACTGAATGTTCCATACAGTTTGTTTCAGCCTTAATTCACTCATGCGGTAGGAATTAGAATTTTTATCTCTTCTCTTCAATACCAATTTTGGCCAAGTAGAAAACTTGTAGAAGAATGCCTACTATTGCTATTTTTTAAAACACAGAATAATCTTTTTAAAAAGACATTCATTTTATGCAGATTCAAGTGGAAGCTTCCTTGTACACAGAAAAAGTTACTTAGAATAAGTTTGCTTAAATGCACATACAGTAAGTTCACAAATATGACAATATTTTCTATTTTCCATACTACCAGAAAATGGTATTTATCCCATCTCATCTACAGCAGTCACCTCTTTTTAGCTAATTTTCCTGTCCTAAACTCTGACAACCTTAAAATCATAAAATGAGAAATAGTGTAAGCATAGGCAAACAAGGATGGGAAAAAAAGTTCAATTCAGCCAGCAACTGACTAACATGAGTCTTTTCTCCTATTATTACTATAAAGCAAGGTGATGTAATAATATTCATTAAAGTCTCCTTTAGGTTGGGCTCAGCTTCTGGAGACTGCAGAAATACATCCATGCACCAAAGTACTTTGTCACTGCCTTCTTCCAGGATGTTTTCTGTCTTCCTGGATTTCTTGGATTTCCACCCAAATGTTAACTATTCCTGACCTGGTTGACTAGTGCATGGACAGTCAAGTATCACTGCAGACCAGACTTCTTTTGTTGCACTAGGATGACAAACTTCTTTCCATTATCAGTAAATACACAAAACCGCCTTTAGATTCATACCTTAGAAAATGTTGTTTTATATTTTACTGAACTCTTTTGACTATTTTTCTTAGCTGTGGATAAAATTCATAGACAATTCTGTGAAAAAAAGATGCTGTCTACATCTGTTCTTTCAAAGGTGGCTGGATGTGAGGTGTTCTATGTGGAATTGGGAGATACAAGCAAGTTAAAGATTTTGTTGCTGTAGCAACCTCCTGTTACTTAGCTAGATCCTTTCCTGAGCTTTTCAACTTTGAACTGGGCCAAGTGGCAACTCCCAGGCTCTGTATGTTGGTAGATTTCTACCCTTATAACTTTTGGATGGGAAGAAGACAGTTGGCATGGAACTGCAATGGAGGAAGGGAGAAATGCAACAAATAAAATCCAATAATGTGTGATCAATCTTCCTTTTATATAGAATTTTTCTTTTCTTTCTTTCCTGTGCCATTTCCAGTCCCATCTCAATTTGCTTTCAATAGTCCCCAATTTCCTACTCTGCATGTAAAAGGATTATAGAGAAATGAATAATTCTAATGAAAAATGCTCTCTTAGGGACAAAAATTAATTGGATATAGTCCTGCATAAGTCAACCTATGTATATATGTATGTATATGTATGTATATATATGTGTGTATGTGTATGTATGTGTGTGTGTGTGTGTGTGTGTGTGTGTGTGTGTGTGTGTGTGTGTGTATGGTATTCAGCTTTGTTCAGGTATTTTCCCACGTCATTATAGTTATGCTTTTAAAGTTGTAGCAACGTTTCGGCAGAATCTCATCTGCCATCAGATGAACACTATACAGAAGCCTGATGATGGCAGATGAGATTCTGCCGAAACGTTGCTACAACTTTAAAAGCATAACTATAATGACGTGGGAAAATACCCGAACAAAGCTTAATACCATACATGTAAGTACTCACGAAAACTTAAGAAAACACACACACACACACACACACACACATATATACGATAAATTTGTTAAAAGTTACATAAATCTTGATTGTTTTTGCTGCCAATGATAAATAGCACTTAATTTGCAACAAGCTAATAGTTGTAATGAATGGACATATGATAAAGTGAAACATGAATCTTTCCAAACGTAAGGAAAGTCTCATTTGTTTTGCACTATTTAGTTCTTGCACCTGATTAAACATTCACATAAAGGATTCTATGAGGATCAGAGACATGAAAATTATTAATTCATCTACAATCATGCAATGTACTGCTCACTGTATTATTTTGCTCATGACAAAGATCTGCAATTACCCCAGACTAAATTTTGCAAAACTGTACATTTCTATTTCAAGCAGGAAAAAGATAATATTCTCATACTATGGCATAAAAACTATTTAGGAAAATTCTGCATTCAGAGAAAATGGACTGCCATCAAATGAAACCCATCAAGATAATAACGAGAATGTTTGAAACTGAAGCCACAGTAAAGCCTAAGGATGTCTAACGCATGAGTTGTTACAACTGAGAGAAAGAGAAAATAGAAATGTGCAACACTGACTACAGTAATTTATGAAGCTGTTTATTCCTGGTATAAAAAGTATGTGCCTGGCATACTGTTGTACTTTAGGTTCTGGCTCTTTTGACTAAGGTTGGGCTAAGTTTCTCTCACTGGGGCTAGGACTGAGGAGAGGGTGGCACCTCTCTGTGAAAGATGCTTGGTTATAACTTCTGAATATCCACCCATAGGAAATTTAGGATTTTGATGATGGAGCAGAAGTTCCTTCCTCTAGACCAGTGGCTCACAACCTTTTGGGCACCAGAGATTCATTCTATGGAGAGAGCTTTTTCCATGGATTGGAGGAGGCATTGTTTAGCATGCTACCTGCATCCTGCGGATGCAACTTCACTTGTTTGCATGGCCCAGTTTCTGGCATGTGCAGCCTGGAGCTGGTCCATAGACCAGGGACCCCTGCTCTAGACCAAACAGATAAATCAATTTCTTCTTCCAAAGATTTCAGACAAAGGTTGCACTGCCATTATCTTGACCTCTGGGTCTTTGAGGTTTTCCCTGTCTTCATTTTTTATAGGCCTAAAATGTGCTATTGCAGGAGCATCAATGGGATTTTCAGCATGTCCTGGGCTTCTTGAGGCAAAGTATACAGTTTGGCAGTTTGTTTGTCACTCTTTGCTTCTCCTAATTGGTCTTAATGACTCAATTTTTGGGAAATATAGGCATGATGGGAGATGAGTAGATATCAGAAAGGCTTTGCCACCAGCAGGGAAGTCCTGAGGGTCTTTGAGGCTTAAGATCTTAGAATTTCATGTTACAGGAAAGCAAGAATTTTTCTGAAAACAGTAGCTTTTTGCTATTGCCTTTGCTCCTTGGTAAAGTTTAATTACTTGGAGATGCTGTTCCTGGAATTCCCAATCAAGCTGGAAAATTAAATCTCAGCTCAGCTAGAGGGGTGCTACCTAATGATATAAAAAGTAAGCAAACATATGTATAAGAAAATTACATGAAGGATGCTTAAGAGTAGCAGCTGTTTTCCAAGAAATAGGCCAATGATGCTAAGAGCTGGCATAGTCTAATTATTATTTCATATTGATGGCATTATTACTACTATAACTTCACAAGTTATATTACTGTTTTTCCAAATGGTATATATTGGACAGTTTTCCCAATTCAATTAATTATCCAGTTGACATGATCAAAGAAAAAAATTATACTATGTTTGCACTCAGGTGGGGGAAGCGTATGTGATATTTTACGATGAATTTTCTGAAACTCCTAAATAACAGAATCTGAGCTCTGTCTTAAAATCTGAAATTTAGTGCATCTTTTACAGCAATACTAGATGAGTTTTTTAAGAAAGATAGAGGCATGATCCTCTTGTGAAAATTTGTCATATTCTTTCCTGTTACAGTCTTCCAACTTTGTGTCCTCCAGGTGTGTTGAAGTTCAATTGCCATAAATTTTAGTTAGCTAGTATGGCCTTTGGGAACTAAATCCATTACAACTGGATAGCATATGATTACAAAAGGCTACTCTAAAATGACAATTCAATTCTTTTAGTGGTATAGGATTAAAGCTGAAACCCATTAAAAATGCAACAACACTGATTTTCAAATACACAAAAATGGACTAATCTCATCCTGACTATGTATACTTTATCCTTAACAGGATATTTTTTTACCCACAAAAAGGTAAAGATATCAACTTGGAGAAGGCTGATTTACATAATCAAAATTAAGTGGTATAAAGTTGCAGATTCTTCTAGAACCATTTTATTCCAAAAGTTAAAGTGTCCATTTGATGACAATTACCTTGTTAAGGAAAAGAAAGGAAAGAGTAAAATTGGAAGTGGTGGAAAATGTTTTTAACTTGTATGTTAGCTCACTTCAATTTAACATATTTCCACTGCATCTGTTGGTGTATTTTTATCTGTCTGACTGTTGTTGTTTTTTCATTCTTAAGCATAGTTATTTTGAGATCTACATCAGAAGAAGTTAAAATATATGTGAAAAAGAAAGCCTAAAAACCACCCACTCTACCTCTACTGGTAATTACAAACTTCCAATACCATTATCAGATTTGACATTCTGCTTTTTACAAAACTAAATTGGAGGATTATTTGTAGTGAATTTTGATCAGCTTTTTAACTGAAAAATTGCCTTTGAAATGTTTGTTGTTTGGAGGATCATCTGCAAGAAAAGCGCTTTTATATGTCTTAGGGCTTCTGTCCAAGGAACAATGAGAATGCAGGACAACACAGATAAACCTCGAGGTAGCCTCAACAACTCTTTGAAAGAATGCAAATGGCCAGCTGTCTGCAAGGTGCATAAATCCTTTCATTCCCTACCATCCAGTCAGAGCTGAAGAAGCTTCTTGAATGAGAAGCAAAACATCTTCAAAGAAAAATCAGAATATCCAGTTGGCTCTTGAAAAAGCACCTTTGGGACAACCATGACCTGGACTACTGAGAATCTCCATAGACATCTGGTATTTATGTTATTTAAGTTGTGATAACAATACTGATAAATAATCAGGATCTTGATTCTTTGATAAGACTATTTTTTAGACAAGTAAGCAATGGGAAATGATATTGTACTGATTATACATATAGGTATTCCTTGACATACGACTGGAATTTTTATCATAAATCATGGTGGTTACAAATCAAAGTACCTGACTGGACCCAATTTTATGACTCTGTTTATGGTGGTCATTAAGTGAATCAGTTGCAGCAACTGCAATTTGCTGTCACATGACTATAGAATGCTGCAATCAGATGTAAATGCAAGCTAATTGCCAAGTGTCCAAAATGCAGACATGTGACTGTGGAGGGGGTGCACATTTTACAATGGCTGTAAGTATGTTTTATGGATTGTTAAACATCTGGTCATAAGGACTGAAAATTTCTGAAAAAGATATTCTGCCCCAAATACTCTACATTTTTCTATTCATTATGAAGATCTCCAAAAGTAAATGAAATACTACCACTACTCCTTTTGAGCTGAAAGCTACTGAAATATATAATGATGCAGTTTTTTTTTTAATTAAGCCAAAATGTTCTTACTCACCCAACAGAAAGGAACGGTTCTTTTGATTCAAGTCTGTTAAATAAAATAACAAAAATAGTTAAATTTGCTGAAAAAATAATGCAATGCACAAGGTTTACATTGTATGCTGTAGCTACTCAAGATAAAGATCTTAGAATATCCAGGTCTCAATTCAAGGTCTCACAAAGGCCCAGTACCCCAATAATCCAAGTTAACATTCTGGAGTGTGTGCCTTTCCTCATTTCAGAACCATGATTTTGAAAGGAGCAGCTTATGTCTAGTTCCCTTACAAGAGATAAATCATTACCATTGCTAGATCTGTCACTTCCCAGATCAGTTTATCGAAAAACACACTGTGCTAACCCTGATTTGTCCATGGTGCCATCTCAGCTATAGTTTGGAAGTCCTCCCTCCCTCCCTCCCTTCTCTGAAACACAACATTTTTTCCACAGAATGACAATTTAAGCCTTATCTTCTTGCTAGCAGAGGTGTAAATAATCTTTTCTGACGACTTGTTACCTATGACCAAGAAAATCCAGGATCTGGTGTTAATTTTGAAGGATACTTTGAAACAATCTAATATTCTAATTTATTTCTTTAGACTATTGTGAGGGTCAAAGAGGTTGGAGAGATCTTGAACTCTTTGGTGGAAAACAAAATATAAATAAATAACTTTTCCAGAAGATAATCAAATCACCACTTTTAGAAATACGTAATGAATATAAATGATAAGATTTCACTAGGTTGCTAATAAATGCAGCTGGGTATGTGTTTCCCTGGGAAAAAAAGAAGAGATAATTTATGTGTGATGGCCTGTGGATAAAACTATAATTAAAAACAGTTTGAAATCCATTCTTATGAACTGAGATTCAATTTGCTCAAAATATGGCTGGCCTCAGTTTGACCCTCTTTGAGTGTAAATGGTTTCGAGACATTTGTGGTGATACAGTAAATTATTTAAAAAAAATGTTAAGCAAGGGAGGAACACAATTATCTATTGGCCTTTCATTTAAATTGATCTTTAAATTAGTAATTCAGTGCTTTGAAGCTAAAATAAAAATGTTGAAGTCAAACTGGTATATGGAAGAGTGTATGCTCTTAGAATGATATTTATGCATGTAGTATCCATGGTAACTCAGAAACTCAATTTTCTCAGAATTCTTCATGAACATCAATACTACATAATTTTCATGCAATTGTTACCCATCTCCTTTTTAATATAGACCAGCGTTTCTCAACCTCAGCAACTTTTAGCCTTGTGGACTTCAACTCCCAGAATTCCCCAATGAGCATTAATATTGGATTGAGAAACTGCACTAAACCATGAATTGCTAGAGCCTGCTTCCGATTTCTTTTGCTATTTCCTTTGGAACCTGATCTATAGTTGCTTCTGACCTCAAACACATTTGCCTCTCCTTTTCTGGAGGAGAAAAACACATTCATTTGCTGTTTTAGTTTGGCTCGATTCAGATCTGACCTCTGACTTTTTCAATTAACCATGTTCAGGCTGGAATTTGCAGGGCTCTGGCAGCAGCTACAGAGTAAAGCACAGAGTAAAGAATTGGGCAGAAACTGGGTGAGCTGGAATTTAACCAACAGTCCCTTTCCCTGTTTTGTTGTCCTCTCCTTTATCTATGTAATGGATCATCTTTATCGAGCAATTATCTGCCATACTTTTGAGTTTGGAACAATAATAACTGATTTAATAGATATTTCAGTAATAATTGTAACCATACAATTTGCATCAAGTATTTGCACCAAGACAAATTCCTTGTGTGTCCAATCACACTTGGCCAATAAAGAATTCTATCTATAATAAGCATAATTATATTGGCACGCATTTAGGGTATATGAGAAGACTGTATTGAAAAAAAATATATCAGGAGAATTATATAAATACCTTATTTTATTTTTTCCCTCCACTGGATGGATTAGTTTGTCTAATTATCAATGCCAAATCCAACCTGGAAATCAGATCAAGATGTGTCTGGGGTAACATGGTGAGCATCTGCTCAAGCACCTTCATTATTATTTTATTACAAAAGATGGGAGGGGTTACTTAGAATACAAAGTTATGTGAGAGTTGATAAAATGATCTGATGCTAGGATGTTTATTATGTTATAAGCTGACAGATGCATTCCTGAAAGTTTAATAGAATAGCTGCTCGGAAGACTCTTTTGAAATACTTCTGACCACAGAGGCCCATTGGTTAGCAGAGGTCTTCTTTGTATATTGTTCTAAACCATGGAACTTTTTTAAATATAAAATTGCATTGAAATAAATTGTTTCTGACACTCAGTAACCCTGGGAGCTTTAACCTGTACTAAAAGCAGTTGTCTGGAGACCCAATAATTCATATGAGCTCTCAAATATTCTTTCTTCTAAAATGAAAAGTGCAAAATGAGGTCTAGGAAATGAAAGAAGTAGCTACTGGCAGCTGGTCACTATTTCTTGCTTAACATGTCTGAGCCACTCCTACTCATGAGTAGGATAAAATAGATAACAGACTCCCATCAGGCAGTTCAAACTTATGTAGAATTGACCTATCTCATAAAATGCTTGGGGTGCTGAGTAATTAACTGAAATTGCATTGCCTCAAACATCTGAGGAACTCTATATGTGGCTGCAACTGTGATAAACCTATCATACATAGAGATTTCATTCAGGTGGCAAGAAGTTGAAGATTTAGATAAGAGTCATGGTGCACAGTGGTTAGAATGCAGTATTGCAGACTAACTCTGTCCACTGCAGGAGTTTGATCTTGATTGGCTCAAGATTTTACTTAGCCTTCCATTCTTTCAAGATCAGTAAAATGAGAACCAAAATTTTGGGGGGCAATATGCTGACTTTGTAAACTGCTTTGAGAGGGCTATAAAGCATTATGAAGCAATATATAAGTCTAAATGCTATTGCTATTATTTAATTTGTGAAACATATCTTTACTGCTTGAAATCAGCCAAATTCTAGTTCGTTTACAGAAATGTCAATCTTTAGGGGATAAAGGAATGGTGCCAGTGGGTATCCCTGTATATACGATTTAGGTAGAGAAGTTCTGAAAAAGGCTGAAAGAAGCATGGCAAGAGAGGTTTTGGATTGAAACCAAGCTGCAAGTTCTAAAAAAAAAAAAAAAAGAATGCTAAGAGTTGACACCATTTATTTCCAGCAAGACTTCTCTGCCAACGGGTAGCCGAATAGTCAGTTATTCAACAAAGGTGAATATTTTACCAAGAAACATTCACTAAAACTTCAAAAAACACTTCATAGGTTTTTAATCAATTGGATAGCTTACCTGTAGAGAGCAGAAAGTGGTCGCTTAGTTCCCAGCTTAGGTCTGTATGGTTTTGGCTCCCCTGCCATGTTAATGTCTGAAAATAAGCATGATGCATACCCAAATTAAAATGTAGCATTGAGAGAAAGAGACAGGGAGATCATATGTAATAATGTATAACAATGGAGGGAGTACTGTAGGAACAAGTTGGCTCTTTGTCTGCAGATAAATTGCTTTGGTCTCTCAAACTCTATATTCTGATTTATGCATAGATCAGACCTTAAGATCTAGTTCTTCTGGCCTAAAAAACAGAACATCCCTTTTGGTTTCCAGGAGAAAGTGGTGCTATAGATATTTCATTTGACTGCCAACATTGTCACCTTTCCCAAAATTCACACAAAATTCAGCGACAAAAAATATTTTTGATAAAATATTCAGAGGAAGAAAGCTAATAGATATAAGGATCTCTATTTTTCACTTTATAAATATATGAACTTTATATCATCAAATTGTACCTGTCAATAATTTTGACCTAAATTGTGTGATTATTATCTTGCTTCTTTTTTATTGTTCTGTTCAGACAAATATTTTTGGCAAAGAGAAAATATTATCTTCAAATGGGGAGAAAGATAGAGAACCACATAAGGGAGAATAATTATGCACTTGCTTATAAAACATCACAGCATAATAAATCACTCACAATAATTTTCTTACAAGCAGAAACTTTTAAAGGGAGTTCCCAAAATTAACAAATGGAAGCCTTTAATATCTATTCCTCTGATATTATTCTAACCACAAATTTCTATTATTATTTTTTTAAAGGGGAAAAATAAAAAATAAAGAGATGAAGATGGTGCTTAATTTCCTTCTATGTCACTTTGAATAATGAGCCAAAAATAAATAAAATAAAATAAATAACTAAATAAATATTAGAAAATCAATTTCAAACTAATATTTGTGGAGTTTGTGGTTGCATTCTCTGATTCTTTTAGAACTTGGACCAGTATACGATTTCACGTGAGTCTAGTTAATAAGTTATAATATCTATATACATTATCACGTGAAGAATTTAAATTAGTTGTGTTTAAATTAGTTGAATATATATTTACTAAATGAATTCATTTAATTTTTTTAATGGTTACAAATGGAATTTTATATTGAAGAACTCTAAGAAACCTTTTTCATCCATGCAGAAGTATCAGATTAGTAGGTGTTTCTCTACTGGTTGGTGATATGAAGAAAGAGACAAAGGTATTACTAGACGAACAAAATAATGATTTCCTTGGCTATTATGAATGTCACATTTCTATGCAGCAGAAATAACTTTGAAAAGATTTAAGTAGCAGATTTAAATCAGCACTGTTCAGGTCAGATGAGGAATAGGTAGATAGCATCTTAACTCAATAGTGATAAGATCTTTTCAATCTCATTTTCTGCAGTTTCTAAGCCTTATAAGACTGAGACAAACATTTGACAAACATATGAATCTGAGTCTTTATTCAGCTTTCTGCACAGATTTATTCTTTGTGTATAAGAACTATATATGTTTTGATTCTCATTACATGTCACTAGAAAACATTGATGGACAGTAAGAGATTGCTATATTTAAATTTATTCTTGCACTCCCTGTTCTAAAAGAAAACATTTCATTTGAATTTTCTCTTTCTGAACTTCTTCATTTTTCATTTATCTACCCCCAATTTATCTGGTTTTGATTCTTCACATTTCTATTGTTAATATGTACAACTACTTTGCATATTAGTTATTGTTATCCCTGAAATAAGAGGTTTAGTCTCCTTCTGTTAGATTGGATCGATGTCCTAATTTGCTCTACATAAGATATTGCTTTATGTTATTGTCTACTAATTGACATTTTCAGTCACCAATTTGTTTTGTTTGTCTTTGATATACCCTGTTTATATTGTTTTTAATTTGGTTGCAAACTGTCCAAAGTCATTTGTGAGTTGGGTGGGCATACAAGTTGAATAAATTAATAAGGTAGAACTTTGTATTTTGTATGTTCCATGTATATTCTGATATGTGGTTTGAAGAGTTGGACATAAGAAAAACGTTGGTATGATATGTAAATAGAGAACATTTAACTAAAAGACATTTTGCCTCATCAAAATATGATTTTTAAAAATTATGTGGGGGATTTGTTTGACTAAAGCCACACAGTAATGAGATTTTTGCAGGGTAAATTTAATTAGTTATATGATACACTGCACTTTTAAATAAATTTGTCACCTTAAAGGTTAACTGAAGGTTAAATCTTCTTCTCAGATATATCTGTGAGGATTTTAAAGCTATGTCATTAAAAAAAATCTAACAATTCTCTCAATATTATAATAAATGATAGCGGAATGTTTTTACCTGTGCAAGACATCTATATGGAGTTTGTGTACCATAATTACAATGGAAATTTCATCCAGTGACCTTTTATTATAATTGGTCCCTTCCACAGATTTTTAATATGGCAGTTTTAAGGTCACTTATTCCCAGTATACAAATTTATGGCTTAGTAATATGTTGAAAACATGCAATATTTATGAAATTGGAAGAAAAACTATTTTAGACATAGCATTAAACTTGGTATTTTTCCTCATATCAATCATTCTTTTTCAGTAAATATTTGATTATATTTTTATATTCTTAGGCATTAAGGATTTATATTAAGGATTTCCCAGAATTCAGAGGTCTTCTGGAAAACATAAAATTTTCATTCCCTGCCCCAATTTTAATGGGTCAATATGAGGCAAACTGTTAATAGACTTCATAATATCTTTGATTTTATTCCTGAATTAGTCAAATAAAATTTAACAATTTCCTCAGAGTTTAGATGTCTTCCAACATTTCTTTCATATAATGATGAACTAATCAGATGAGTGGTTGAGAAACACTGACATTGAGAACATGACACATTTTACAAAATATAGTGAGGTTGAAAAATTATAAGCCTGGGAATTGTTTTTAGAGTTGTTTAAAGTGTAAACTATTTTACAAACACCATTATTACCCTTTTGAAGTATAGAAGGCCAACAAGACCTATGGTACAATTCCACAAATAATATGGAAAACATAGGTGATGCCTGGAGAATTTTGCTCAGTAACAATGCCTTCTTTTTGTGTCTTTCTTTCAATTTTCATAAAATATTGTACACAAGAGCTTCGGTCATGTTGATTTCTTGAGAGCCTCTCATCTTCATTTTGTAATGTATTTAACTCCGGTTTTCTTTGACAATGATGACTCCATTCATTTCTGTGTTTTGCTGTCCAGTTTTAACAATGCTACCTATACTTGGGTTTGGAATAACTTAAGTGTTGGCCTACACTGTGGAAGGGAGTCTTCTGCAGTTTACATCATGGACTGGAGTATATGTTTTTGCATGATATGAAATAAAACAATATATGTAATCCTTTTATCCCCAAAATATTTCAAAATACCTGTTTTTAACTGCTTTGTTGTGTTGATATTTTTCTGGATTTTTATTATCTCCATTTAAAAGAATACTATTGGACTATTTGGCCAAATATTTATGTACTATTTCTCTAATTATTGATATCCTTTCAAATCCTATCAGAAAGAACATTAAAATATATTCCAGTAATAACAAAAAAATCAAACGATGCAAACATCAAGTAATTCCTCATTTAATTGGAGAATGGATATGACTTAATGCAATACACATACAAAACATCTAATATCACATAAATTATGGCCCGGCATTGTGGACCTTTTTTTTTAACATATATGGAAGTTCTCACCATGCTGAAACTAGCTTTAATTAATACTAACTAACTTACTGCAGATTGCCTGCTTTTGAGACCTTCTACCTTAAATTTTTGCACCATGTAATTTTATTTGAATTAAAGGTGTACATATTTTTGGCTAAACAGATATTTGTTTTTGAAATACTGAGTAATAAAAAAATCAAGATTATCTTTCACAGTATTTCTGATATCTATATAACAGAATTGCATGGATTTTCTACTGGAATTTAAGAGCTTAAATTGAAATGGTGTTAATACAATTTGATGTAACAGGTTCCAATTTGAAAATTTAGAAAGTAGAAAGGTTTATCAATATATTCAGTTAATAGCCAATACCATTTTATGAATTGTAAGCCATTGGTTTATATATTGTATTTAAATCTTTTTACTGTCTCAATGTACAATAAATGGTTGGCAATACTAGAAGACCAGATGGCATGAACTCTTTACTATTTATTGCAACGTCCAAGAAAAGGTCTCCACAAAATACACCTAAATTATCCCTGTATTTCAAGCTCTGATCCATATTTTGAACTGCAAATTTAGCTTCTGAGAATTTACCAAAAGAACTTGGGGGGGGGGGGGGGGGGGGGGGGGGGGGGGGGGGGGGGGGGGGGGGGGGGGGGGGGGGGGGGGGGGGGGGGGGGGGGGGGGGGGGGGGGGGGGGGGGGGGGGGGGGGGGGGGGGGGGGGGGGGGGGGGGGGGGGGGGGGGAAGAAGGGGGGGGGGGGGGGGGGGGGGGGGGGGGGGGAGGGGGGGGGGGGGGGGGGGGGGGGGGGGGGGGGGGGGGGGGGGGGGGGGGGCCGGGGGGGGGGGGGGGGGGGGCCCGGGGGGGGGGGGGGGGGGGGGGGGGGGGGGGGGGGGGGGGGGGCGGGGGGGGGGGGGGGGGCCCCCCCCGCCCCCCCCCCCGCCCCCCGGGGGGGGGGGGCCCGGGCCGGGGGGGGGGGGGGGGGGGGGGGGGGGGGGGGGGGGGGGGCGGGGGGGGGGGCGGGGGGGCCGGGCGGGGGGGGGGGGGGGGGGGGGGGGCCCCCCGGGGGGGGGGGGGGGGGGGGGGGGGGGGGGGGGGGGGGGGGGGGGGGGGGGGGGGGGGGGGGGGGGGGGGGGGGGGGGGGGGGGGGGGGGGGGGGGGGGGGGGGGGGGGGGGGGGGGGGGGGGGGGGGGGGGCCGGGGGGGGGGTGGGGGGGGGGGAGGTGGGGGCTACTGAAATATTAAAGAAAAGTCATTTCCCATAACTGACCGTACGTACCAGACAGGAAGATAAAAAGTTCCATGAAACTATTTTGCTTTTATTAGACCTTAAATATGTACCATTTAAAGTCAGATGCAAAGGAACAGTTCAAGGAATAGAGGCACCGAGGGCCAGGGATTCATTGAACATATATTTAGCTCAAGAATATTATTTTCATCACCAGAATTACCCTTTTACATGGAAAGCTCATGCCTACTTTCTCCCATTAGAGAAAGACACAGTTGCTGCTATTAAATCTTTAAGAAATGACTAAGTTTTAGTGATCAACAGCAACTCATAGTAATACTCACAAAATTCTCCTCAAATTCTGCTCATCCTTGCCAAACATCTGTGTCACCTCAACCTAGTTACTAAATATTATCCGTGCATAACTGAGAAAATAATATATTATGCAAGGAAATTGAAAAGAATGAAGATTTTCTCTGAAACGCACGTTGTAATTCTCATTACTCATTTCATTATGGTTACTTCTCTTTTTGTAAATGTAATTGAAGGAGTATATCTAGTGGAGAGACTGGCTTATGTTATCCCAGATATATTCTATGATAATGTTCTGCTTATAGGGCAGGATGGGCGAGTCACAAAAAAGTGCTTATGTGTGAAGGAGCCAATCTTACCCAAGTCTTGTAATGATACATCTCTGCCCAAAGTAATTTACAATCCTGTCAGTCTAAGACTTTAGAGCATTGTCTGAAGAATACAGCATTATTAATCCTAAAATTATCTGTAGTTTATCTGTAGTTAGGGTAGCCTTACTCTTATTCTAAATTGTCAAGTGAATTTAGTAGCACTTGACCATTACCAGGGGTGGGCTGCTACCAGTTTGCATGGGTGCGAACTGGTTATTTGTGCGAACTGGTTATTAATTGTATGGCCAGTTTGGCAAACTGGCAAATCCCACCCCTGGCTGTCCCTCCCCTCACAGAAGTCCCCACATGACCCACTTTGGTAAGTGCAGGGCCTGTGCAGAGGATGAAAAACATTTTCCGGCCTCCAGAGAGCCTCCGGAACCTGGAGAGGCTCAAGGAAAGCCTCCGGAGCTCAGGGAGGGAGAAAACACCCACCCATGACCCGTTTTTGCTCCCAGGGTGGTGCAGGAGACCGACTAGGCCACGGTCACCAGGGCTACTGCCACTCAGCAACTGGGCTGTTAACCAGTTGTTAAATTATTTGAAGCCCACCATTACCCTCCACAATCATGGCAGCATTCAAGTCCAATTATTGTTTTCTGCAAATGCTAAAGTTATCTTAACTCTCTAAGAAGCAATTCAGGAACAATTTCTGATGAAAAAAAATCTCTGAGATATATTATTGTCTCTATTATTTAAGAGTTCCAATTTCCTTGCTTGGTAAGTTTACATATTTAAAAGTTTATCATTTACATGCTATTATGAATTATACAATCAACCTTCTGCCAGTTTTACCATGTTATATAAACATGTTTGTAACTTATTTTTAAACAGTAAAAAAGAAAAGTCCCAGTAAAACAGAAGGTTTGTTGGCCACAAAATTGTCCTTGCCGATTTCTAAATATTGAATAGTCCTTGGCCTTGAGGAGCTGCTAAACTGCACCACATAATGAAGAAAGTTCAGGTTTATTTTATTTTATAGAACTTAATTCCACGTGACTTTGGGCAGCTTACCTTATAAAGTACAATAAAAGTATAAATAAATTTCTTAGCTAAAAATGACATTAATTAATACATATGTTTCCAATGATGATAGTGATAAGTGGATATACACAAATATGATAAAAGAGAATTTAAAACTGCCATCCTGACTAATTTTAAGTGAAGCTACGTTTCTGAAGTTAGAATTTGTTTGGGGTAGAAAATCTTAAGACAGTGTTAATTACTGTATAAGAAATGGACTATCAAAAAATTTTTTGTGCACTTCTAATATGTTTTCTATGTGATCCCCCCAACTTATGGTTATTATATTTTATTAATCATTTATGACAGGGGATATATAAGTACTAATTGGTCCTTTTTTCTCCATAACATCCTTGCTGTCCTCTATCTACGGGAAGAAAATCTGAAGTAGGGAATCTGCCTAATGCAAATAAACTCTTCCCTCGATTTTGAACTCTGTAGATCCTCCCTGGAGAAAAATCCAGTTGGTAGGTTTACATTCCCGTGGCTTAATGGGATTCAAATGTAGCCAACAATTCTATAGCTTCTATAATTAAATTTGGTTGGACCTAATCCATGCTGTTACTGTCATCACGTTTCCCATTTTTTCCTAGTGCCAATATGCTGTCTTCTCTATTCTTAATGACCTATCACTCAACAGAGAGATAGGTGGCATGTAAATTTAATAAATGAATAAACATCATCTTCCAGGCAGCAAAAACCCATACCTCAGATATAATGATGGTATATAGATAGTACTGAAATGCATTTACTGGTCAATTTATTCTATTCTATATTTTTATTTGGGAAAAATAGATATGTAATATTAAATCATGTAAATTAGAAAAATACAAAGCAGTTCATCGTTGAATCCAAAACCCTTCCCCATATCTCCTTCTTTTTAGAGATGTTCAACAAATATAATTCTATGGCTGATTTAGACAGTGGAGCTTTACAGCCAAAGTTAAAAATAATAATGTACATTTACTATTTCCATCAATTAGCAACTATAATTCTTCCTCTTTCAGGTGCCACTTACATGGGAAATGTTATTCAGATATAGGAAATTATTTAAAAGCATACTGCAAAGAACAGCTTTAGCGCTTAGGGATTTAGATTCAAAGCTCAGCCATTTTCAGTTGCACAGGTGTCCATTTATTAAAGGCAATTGTTTTGGAAAAGCCAATTATCTTGAATGCTTTATATTTTAGCTCTCATTATCTATTTGCATACAGCTGCAATAATTCATACTTAGTTGAAATTTAAGGATTTTTTCCCCTGATTACTGCCACGATAGTTTTAAACCAGATTTCATGAAATATTTATCAATGAACTAAATACAATTTAATTCATTCTGTTGAGGAGGCAACAATTTCTGTTTGAGAAATCATGTTACTTTAGCTACTGGATTAATTCAGAAATCCGAATTATCCTATTGTATTAGCTTCAAGAAAAAGCATATAGTCCTGAAAATAAAGCAGATCAAATCTGGCCTAGCATCTTTTTTTTTTTTTTTAGAACAGAGCAATGGGGCTACACAAGAAGGTTCCTCCATTCAAATTATGATTCAGTTCTTGAAATTACCATAGTGGATCAATATATAGATCTAATTAATTCCTGTAGTAACAGTGATTTGAACCTAAGTAACTCCTTCACACACTTTGATTTTCAACCCAAGAATTATACTTTTGGTTTTCTCTTTCCAATTTATGAAGCTATTGATTTCATTGGAATCTATCTATCTATCTATCTATCTATCTATCTATCTATCTATCTATCTATCCCATCCATCCATCCATCCATCCATCCATCTATTAAAAATGTACATAAGATACAATCAAACATGACAATGGGAGTTCAAATTAACTTTGTATTGATAACCCTACAAATGTGTTGAACTTTAATTCCTAAAAAGCTAACTGGGTATCAATAGTCTTGAAAGACTCACAATGTAATGTAGTGGTTAAGATGTTGAATTAAGACTAAGGAATCAAATTCATCTTCATCCAGGGGGAAAAAAACACTTGGCTAATCACTCGCTCTTGAGTCCATCCTAACTCACAGGGTGGAAGCAAAATGAAGTTCTGTATAAGCTGCTTTATGCCCTATAGCTCTTGAGATATGGTGAGATATGGGTTACTGCTATAAAAATGACTAGTAGTTATTATTTGCTATAAGGAAAAAAGTTGATACTGAAACTCTTATTCCTAATGACTGGGTGCTGTCATACTTTTGGATGGTTAAAATGTGACATTATTTCCTGAAATAACTTTAAAACATTATTCTGGGAAAAAATAACAATTGTAATTAATGTAATACATAAAGCTCAATGAGAGCTTCTGGCATTTCTCGTCTCTTGTAAATGGTGGTAGACTTTAGAAGAAAACCCTCCCATACCACCTCTTACAATACTAGGCAACACAGTATCAACAATAGAGACCTTCAAATTTCTAGGTTCTACTATATCATATGACCTAAAATGGACACCTAACATCAAAAACATCATCAAAAAAGCACAACAAAGAATGTTCTTTCTGCACCAACTCAGAAAGCTCAAACTGCCCAAGAAGCTGCTGATACAGTTCTACAGAGGAATTATTGAGTCTATCATCTGCACTTCTATAACTGTCTGGTTTGGTTCTGCAACCCAACAGGACAGACACAGACTTCAGAGGATAATTAGGACTGCAGAAAAAGCAATTACTACCAACCTGCCTTCAATCAAAGACCTGTATACTGCAAAGAGGGCTGTGAAAATATTTACAGACCCCTCACATCCCGGACATAAGCTGCTTCAACTCCTTCCGTCAAAACGACGCTATAGAGCACTGCATATCAGAACGAGACACAAGAACAGTTTTTCCCGAAAGCCATCACTCTGCTAAACAAATAATTCCCTCAACCCTGTTCAACTATTACAAAGTTGGCACTACTATTACTGTCAATCTTCTCATCACTCCTTATCACCCATCCCCTCCCACTTGTTACTATATGACTGTAACTTTGTCGCTTGTATTCTTACGATTTATACTGACTGTTTCCTAATATGATTTGATTGCTTATTGTACCCTATGACTATCATTAAGTGTTGTACCTTATGATTCTTGACGAATGTATTTTTCTTTTATGTATACTGAGAGTATTTGCACCAAGACAAATTCCTTGTGTGTCCAACCACACTTGGCCAATAAAGAATTCTATATCTTGGAAATTTTTAGCCCCTTTCCAATATTCAGAAATTCTCTTGGATATAGGTTAAACCTGAAAGTGTTGAATTCCAATTTGCATAAAAGACTGGAGTTGTCTTTTATGTGGATTGGGGAATAGGGTAATGAATTGGGGAATAACTGCAGAAGGTGTCAAATCATGTCAAATGCCAGTTTCTACCTTCCTCCTTAAATCTAACCATAGCTGGCTATATTGCTTATCTCTTACTATCTGTTACCTTTTCTTTAAGAAAGATGACCATTAGAAATACAAAATACAAGATATTGACAACCAACTCTTTCCTTTTTGGAAAATTGAATTACAATTTTGATTCTGTTGTCTAGAACTTAAAAAAAAATTAAGATATTTTTATTTATAGGAATATTTGGCTTATAGACAGATTTTTTACTTTGGATTCTGAATGCTGAGTTTTTCATTTTAACTTCAATAGTGCACTTTGGTTTCTGATTGTTTTTATTGATTTTTTTTTTGCATTTTTAGTCCCTAATTTTCAGCTGTAATGACAAACATATGTTGGACTGATCCGGCAGAGTAGAAATTAGAGTAGAAGCAATCAATAGTATTAAAATTCAATGGGTCTAATATTCAAGCAACTTGCATAATGTCAGGATCTACTGTTAAGTATTCCACATTGTCTGGATTGCATCCAAGGTTATAGAATAGAATAGAATAGAATAGAATAGAATAGAATAGAATAGAATAGAATAGAATAGAATAGAATAACAGAGTTGGAAGGGACCTTGGAAGTCTTCTAGTCCAACCCGCTGCCTAGGCAGGAAACCCTATACCACTTCAGACAAATGGTTATCCAACATCTATTTAAACATTTCCAGTGCTGCAGCATTCACAACTTTTGGAGGCAAGTGGTTCCACTGAAAATATGAAAATAAATAACAGATAGTCCCCCTCCCCATGGAATAGCACTATGCAAGCAAATTAACGAAGGGAATCAGCTGTATCGTTTTCATCTTTGGCAAATGTGACATTTAAAGAAAATTACCAGAATGTTCTTAATGCTTAGGAGGAAAAAAAATCATAAGATTTCAGTGTTTTAGGCAAAACAAGGCTTGGCAATCCAGGATTTATTATTAAAGTTAGGATAAACAAATGAGTTCTTTAATGCAACTATATATACTATTCAAAACAATAAATGCAGAAGACCATTTCATAGAATGTGCAAATAATGGAAAGTATCTGGCCCAGTTTAATCTTAAAGACTAGGAAAGTATAGGGAAATCTGATCTTACATCCTACTTTCAAATCAATTTTTTGGGAATAGAAATTGATTGAGCACAAAATAACTGGCATGTAGCTGTAATCCATTGGTCTTCCAAACAGGATATTTGGATTTCTCAAAGTGGCCACACCCAAATTTCAAATGAATTGTGGAAGAGAAAGTTGATTGCTACAGTTACTTGAAGACAAAGAAACATTATGAGGAGAGGGAAAGGGGAAAAAAAGACAAACGGACACAAACACAGGCTGCCCCAATGATACATATGCTGCTTGAAGATAGTTTGCAGTTGATCAAGAATATGGCAGAAAGGTGATCAGCTGGAAAATTCTGGCTCAAACACATGTTATCTTTCTCTCTCTTTCTCCTCTGTCCTGCTTTAGTATTTATATTTACCAACATCTGTCTGAGCATAAGTTTAGATAATGTTTTTGATTAAATATCTCATGTTTATGAAGTGTAATGAGGAGATGTAAAGAAAAATCTTCTATTCTACAAGGCTGTAAATCTGCCATATTTACTTGGAAGATATTCCCTCAAATGCCTTCTAGCAATGAGTTTGAAAGTGAGGTGCTCCCATTTTTTCCCCCAGTAGGTGCCATATCTTTAAAACAGGTTGTAATCAGGCAGATCTATAACAGCATATAGTAGTATCTTCCAGATGTCATTAAGGATTCGCTTTATAGGGGAGATGAGTGACATGAAAATTTAATATTTTTAAATATGTACATCCAAGATACTATTGTGGTGTCTGCTTTTATCCATCATCATCGTAAGCCATCATCATCTTCCTCCACCTTCTTCAGTGGGAAAACTGCTACCTACAATCTTTAGCCAAAAAGCGTGGGCTTTTTTGTATTTTTTTTAAAGTAAGAACACTAAGACAGAATGAACTAAATTTCAGAAGGTCATTTTCAATGACAAAGTATAGCCTGATCATAATTTTATCTCCCATCATATTGTGGCAGGTATACAAATAACTATGTCTTACTATTTTCAGTGTTGTCACTTCTGAATTCTTACAACTTCTGTAAGAAAACTACTGTCTTCCAATAACTGTGAAAAATGCTAATATCCACAGGGCAGCCTATTTAAACAAAATCTACATTAACGAACTTTTAAATTATGGGATCCAGACTTATTCATACTTATAGTAGATCCCTTAATTAATTTGAAAGATGACTACAAGAAGAATTTTACCAATGACAAATCCCCATTTAACTTCATTTTCATGGGTATTTCCCTGGAGTCCGCACTGCTTTTTCATGCCAGAAAGAAATGCTTAAACGGTGATAATTTTATTGCTATTACTCCAACTATTTTATCTATTAAATTTTCAGCATGCTGTTTGAGATTTTTGACTGAAGTTTACTAAGATCAGCCTCTTTAATCAATGACATTTTAATAGCAATCTGTTTAAGGGTTTCTAGTATTTTGCTTGTTATCCAGGAAATCATTCCTTGCATTCTCATTTAAGCAATCTGCTATATGGTGGCCTGATAACCCATATCTATATTCATAACATCTGTTTTCATTTTATCTTTCAGCGAAATTTTTTGCCCTCATTTAAATGCCAGTTTGGGTTTCTAGTTTTAATTTTTTCTTGTGTGAAGCCAGACTATATGACTGATTTTAGTGTATAGTTTTTGTCAAATATACCCTGACAAGTTTCTATATTAGTATCCATGTTTCTGCCAAGATTGATCTAAGATTATGATTAAATTATGCCAAATGAATCCTAAACGGCTTTCTTCCAATAGTCCCAAATTTCTTTACAAAATAAGCTAGCCCTTAAGAGTGAGCAAATGATGAAAATAAAGCTCGTGTAGCAAATAATCATATATGTAAGTTAAAATTGTCTTTTGCAGGGTTTCTATTCTATTCCACTTTCAGCATCTAGGTTCTCTTTGTGTGGTACCATAACATTTTAAGACAGATGCTGCAGAAAAAGCTTGGTATTATTCAGTGCAAAGACAGAGATCAGCAGTGGCCAGTCTCAAAGTTTAAGCTGCTGCTGGCAATGTGGAAAAGATTAATGGTCTTTAAAAGTGCATGATTTCCCCACAAGAGTCCTTTTGTTGTTGAATGGAGCAGAAAAATGCATTTTTTTCATGATCAGAAGCACTTTCTGCTACCCGGAAAAGCATATATAAAATAAATGATTAAAAAGTTGACAATTTTTAGACGGAAGATGCTCATTTATATTAATCATGCATTGGCATCTACTTGTCTTTCAGTCTAAAATTTCTGTTTACTTTTTAACCATTTACAAAACAATCCCACTTCAGTTACATCATTTCTGTAAGAGTGGATGAAAGGACATCCCATTGAACTCAATGGCAAAACTTGATTGATTGATAGCACAACTGACTTTAATTTTAATAATATTAGTTTCAGTCTTGAATCTGACTCAGATATGCAAAAGTAACTGGGTAGGGCCTGCTTTTTAGTTGTGGTATTATTTTCTTGAAGCACAAAATCACAAACCAAGCCAAACTGATAATGAAATGAATTATTTAATCTCTTTTTGCACGTTCAGTTCTCCTCCCCTCCCCGTCTCAGTGTGTTTCCTTCAGAAGTAATGCATAGAAATGAAGACACTTGAACTTCTACCATTTCTAGCTTCCTTAAGTCAATTTTGCTTAACAGATGGAAGAAAAAATGATCCCGCCTTTTTTAAAGGGCAAAACTCCTACCAAATCATTATGTTCTGAATAATGAACACTGAACTAGTATGAACTTGCATTTGATCTCTATTTCCTTGTGGCTTTTATAAAGCAATCACTTGCTGATGGTTTCCATAGTAACAAGGGAGCGTATTTATTATTATTACTCCTCTTAGGATTTCTCCTTCACCTAACAATATTGGTACTATAGAGTAAGCTCTGAAAATCCTACTTAGTACAAAAGAAACTAAGACATAGTTTTCAAATTAGGAAACATTTCCCTTTCTGTTCATGTGCATTCGCTCTCTCTTTCTCCCTTTCTCCCTCTCTCTCACACACAGACACAAACACACACAGATCCAAGCTACTTACATCTTTGGTGTCTTCGCTTGCTCTTGTACATAGTCATTCTGAAAAAAAGGCTGCTATTCAGAAAGCAATTTTCTCCAACACCGAGACAAAAGAGACGCTCTGTGCTTTGCAGTGAGGCAGTTGGCTCATTCAGACAAGGTAACCAGCATCTCTTACTGAATGCCAGGGTAATACCATTCTCCTCAAAACTCGGGGAGATATTGCTGCTCTCCTACCTTGCATGCAACTTGGGGGTAAAAGGAACCTTCTCCTACCCACCCGTTCCTGTACATTCAGTGCTTCATTTGAAAACCCATGTAATGTAAAGAAACATATATTAAACGGTATTCCTTTTAATATTGCAATACTGGCCTCGCATAAGATGACTTCATTGTTTTTTCTTGGAAGTCATGTTTGTAAAAGGAAAATAATAGACTGAATAAATACACATCTAATTAATAGCTGACTTGCTCATGGAGCAAGTTTTTTTTTTTCCCAGAAAGAGAAAAACATAGATCTCTCAAAACAAAAAGAACTAAGATTAACTAAGTATTCACCTTGGAAAGACTATTGTCTCACAATAGCATTTTCAAAAATAGTTTTTTCTTGAAATATCAGTAATGCAGAATGCTAATGTAAAATATCACTGCTCATATGGAATCAAAGCAAATAAAAGCCCACAGCTGTATGACTGAGTATACATAATCAGGAACATATGTTCATTAATTCCTATTCATTTCTATATATTTCATTCCTGAAGTTGAAATATTATTATTATATGGTTGGTGGCACTGTGAACCTGATGTTTAAGACTGGATTTGACATTTTTATCCACCTATTTCATCCTTTCCAAGGACCTGGGATAGGCAAATATTGTTTGATGGTGTTAAAACTATCATCACAGTAGGTAAGCTGTTCCAAGTAAAGTTGTCTTTTGCAATTGACATTTGCAATGCCAATAGTGTTCAGACCAAGTTCCAAATGTTTTGAGATTGCAGACAAGGCACCCATTACTGTTGGTTCTATCTTTGTTTTCTTTTGCCACAGACTTTTTTAGTTGCAGGTCTTTGTGTTTTTTTCTTTTGCCACAGACTTTTTTATTTGCAGGTCTTTGTATTTTGTGATTTTATCCAGTTCTTTCTCTTCTATTCTTTTGTCACATCCATTATCCAGACATTACTGTCTTTCAGATATTCTTTCAATGCACCTTTTCTTCTTCTTCAGCTACCTGGTATATTTGCAACATTCCATGCCCACTTATACTCCTTGGTAAGTTGAGCCTGTCAACATTATTGCATGGATAAAGGGCATGATTCATTTTCTGATCTTCCTATATCCAGGGCTTTTAGAACTGCTTGAATTCAGTTCACTATTCCAATTGTGTATTTAATGACTAGAATTTCACTAGTGTTAATTGCTTTGATATTTCCCACATTGATTTTGGACTTTAAAGTCTTCTTCACTCCCATGTGTTTGTTACCTTCTTGATTTCAGTGTGCTTGATGTTGTCACTTGAAGGATGCCCAGGCATCGGCAGCGATTGTCCTTGTTCAGTCTCTTGATGTTATCTTATAGAATGTATCATTCCTTCAGTTTCACTATTTTTCTGCTGTTGATGGTAAGGGTGGCACATTTGTCCAGTTCAAACTCTATTGCATCTTGGCTATACATATGGATATTGTTGAGCAGTGATTCCATTTGAAAATGATGGTGGTTTTCCATAGTTTCAGATTGTCCATGTATAGATGGAATAGATTTGCAGTTATTTTTGATATTTGATAGCCATGGCCTAAATTGTTCATTATTGTTTTTGATGAGGAATGAATGCAATGACAGACAGTAGTGGTGATCGTGAGTCTCCTTGAAGATTTCTCTCTTGATATTAATCTCTCCCAGTCTGTCATCACTGTCCTGTAATTCTGTTTTCTATTTTGTCACTGATCTTTGCACAAAGCTTCTAACATTTCTACTGTTATTTCTAGGCACTTTATTTTCCAATCATGTGCAAGGAGTCAAATGCGTTCTTGTAATCAATCTGAACTACATTCAAGCTGGTCTTCCAAATCATCTTATTAATTAGGGGCTGATTTTTTTTGTTTCTCTGCTGTTGGGCAGTTTCTTGGAAGAAGCTTATTTTCAACATGATGCTGTTGGACTGCACCAGCCACAGGTAGCAATTTGAAAGTTGTTGGTTAGCAGGCAATGGCCTGTACTTGCCTGGGTCTTCCCCTTTTGTTGGATCTTTCATTATCAGGTAGATTTTGCTAAATGTTAACCAACCTTCAGTTTCATCCTCTTGCAGTACGTTAAACTACTTGGCAATCAGTAAGTTCAGACCAGTCAAATGCTTCAACTCAAACCATGCAGTTCATCTTCACATATGGTGCTGGCCAAGTCTTGATCTTCCTTGCCCCTTTCTGCATCATTTCTATTGTTGTTATAAGTACTTTCATTTGAGCTTATTTTTTATTCTTATCCACCTCAGTTATTCAAGTTGCATTCTTACATCTTTGTGTCATAGCTGTGTCAGGAACTGTTGACAAGCACTGTTTTTTCCTTGTCAAGTGGTTGGTTCATTGCTGTCTCTCCATAGATGGGTTGGTAGAAATGTACTGATTTGAATGAAATTGGAGATTCTACCTATAGGGTCCAATTTCAGCTAATCTTCATGATTACAGCTGTTATTTTTTGCTTTATTATTTCCAATGTTTCATTGAGCTCCCATGTTTCTAGATGATAATTCTTGATCAGGTATTCTTTGGTTTTCTTGTTCTTCACCTTCAATTACATTAGTTGGTTTGTTTCTTGAAGTAAGCTGGTACTTATATTTGACATTACAGTATTGGTATATTTAAATACTTGTGCTTTTGTGTAAAAAGCGTTGCAAACAATTTCATTTTGTGCTATTCTAGGTGCTGAATTATTTTTGGTTCAATTCAGCTTATTTTTTAGTTTAGAAGACTTTGTTTTTTCTGAGGACAAGGTGCCTGGTTTGAGAATGAAAATGATTCAATAACTATTCTAGATTTTTCTACTGCTAACTCTCTCTGGTTTGCTTCAAGGTCTGGACTACTTCTGACAAGGTTTCAGTTTCTTTGTCCTGGGTAGACCTTTGCATTCTTATATCTTTGAAATGGTAGACTATTCCAATTCTGCTTCTGTAAATAGTTTATTTTGTATTATAAATTGATGTTGATCTGCTACCCTCTGTTATTTCTGATTCTGGATGTTGTTGATTTCAGAACTGATTCATTCTTTTCAGGTATTCTTGGATTGATTTGAAATAATAGTAAAAATATTTTTTTGTTTTTGGACTCAGTATATTTGCAACAGGCAAACAACTTTTCTTCCAGTAGCCCTCTAGCTGTTGGCCTTGGTTGTATAGCCAACAGTCCCAAGTCCCATATCTCAATTGCCATCAAATATCTAGGAACTCCAACAACTAGAATGTTCTTTATTGATTTGGGTGATGACCAATATGATACAGGTTTCTGTAAATTACATCCCACCATTGTATATATTTATAGAAGAGGCGCTCTTCACTTGACTCCTCTGATAAAATCTGTCCAGTATGGTTGAATCTCTGGCAAAACTCTCATCCTCCTCAGAGCACACGCGTCCTACAAAAACATCAAAGCAGTGCCTCATTGGGGGTTATTTTATTATTATGGTTATTAGTTTGATATAGTGGTTAAATCATCAGGCTAAAAACTAGATGACTGTGAATTCTAGTCCTATCTTAGCCACAAGTCCAACTAGTGAGCTTTGGACAATCACATTCTCTCAGCCATAGGAAGGAGGCAAAGGCAAACCCCTTTTGAAAATTGCAGGTGCTGGCCTAGGCAGTGTCCAAGAAATGGACACAATTCAGCAGCAGTTATAATGATTATTTATACTTTATACTTTTCCTTCTGTTATCAGCTAATTAATTGTGAAAGAGTCAATCGTTCATGAGAACTATTAGTGTACATTTTGTGCCTTTAGCTAGGTCTTCAGCTGATTACTTAAATCTATAGTGGCAATTTTGCCTCTATAACTCCATTTTGTCTGTTTACTGTCACGAGGATCCAGCAGCTAACAGTGAGTGTATCTGACTGCCAGGAAACTCTCTTTTTTACAAGAGAATTGAACAACTCAGCATCTTTTTACTTTGCTCTTGTTCACTTTTTGTTGTTAACTCTCATCTCCAACTAAATCAAAACTATTACATCTACTACAAAGGGATACACATTCAGTAGCTGAAGCAGTGTCTTAAACTTAACTGGAGAAAAATTCTCAAGAATGATAACAGCAATTTGGAGAAAAACATGTACATTTTATTGTACCCTCCAAATACAGTGAAGCGGTATTTTTTTTAAAGGCCACTTGTTTTTTCCACTTGATACTACGAAAGCAGAGGTGCTAATGTCAACGAAGATGCTTCTTATTGCTTGCATCACAAACCAATACACCAAGGACTAGCATCAGAGGCTTCGGTAGGCTTAATGTGGAGTTTGCAGCTAGCCATAATGATGTCAAAATGACTCATTGTGACATAAGCTGCACTGTGATATTGTAGCAAATACATAAGGAGTAGAATTTGCATTGCAACATATGTATGTACCCTTTACTACCCAGTGGATGTCCATATAAACTTGCTATTGCCTGGAAGATAGAATAGAATAGAATAGAATAGAATAGAATAGAATAGAATAGAATAGAATAGAATACTTTATTGGCCAAGTGTGATTGGACACAAGAAATTTGTTTTGGTGTAAATACTCTCAGTATACATAAAGAAAAGATACATTCGTTAAGAATCAAGAATCATAACATACAACACTTAACGATAGTCATGGGGTACAATCAAAAATCAAATCATACTAGGAAACAGTCAATATAAATTAGAATTAGTTAGAAATAACAATTAAATTCTTTATTACTTTCAAAACTGAGACTTTAGCCAATTTTGAAAATTGACATAACTTCTTTTAGTCCTAACACTGACACAAAAATGCAAAGCTATGCATCTTTTTATCTTCATAAGCCGAATATGTAGAAGGCCCTGGTTACTTCTGTTCATTATAGTACCATATTAACAAATATTAACAAATATTAACAAATATCTGCTAGCCAGAGGATAAAGTAAAAAAAAAACCTTAATTTATTCTATCAAAGACTTTTCCTGAATTACAGTATCTACTGTGGTTGAGTATAGCCCTGCAGTAGTTTTATCACTTCAGAAGCCAAATTCGTTTTGAATTGTTTGAAATCTTGAAAAAAATGAGACAACACTTTTCAACTGGTAGCACTGGAGGACACAGGTATTTTGCGAGCTTTTATTGTGGTTTTCTCTGTTCCCAAATGGACAGAATCTCAGCTGTTCTTTCATATTTTTCTTCAATAGAGACATTCAATACTGTCTATACCAGAGCTAAATCAATCAGTGATCAGGAAGTATGTATATACATTTATTTGCAACCATAAACTGTAGCAAAATTCATATAAAATTACAACAATCTGTATCCGTTCAATACACCTCTTCTAATATTAACAGCACTATTTGTCAGCAAGTGCTTTCATATCTTTCTTGCGGCCATTGCAACAATGCAGCTTGTTTTGTTACATGTTCAGCTACATCAGTCAAAAGAAAAAAAAAATTCTTCTAAACCAGGGGTAGTCAACCTTTTTATACCTACCACCCACTTTTGTATCTCTGTTAGTAGTAAAGTTTTCTCTAATTGCCCACCAGTTCCACAGTAATGGTGATTTATAAAGTAAGGGGCAAATCCCCTACCGCCCACCATTAAAGCTGGAATGCCCACTAGTGACAGTAGGGACCAGGTTGACTACCACTGTTCTAAACTAACCGATTCAGTTGGATTAACAATGTCACGATCAATCTAACTCTAGGTTCTTGATATAATTTGAAATGTAATGGATCAAATCTTCCTTCTGTGAGTAATGATCAGGATGTTATTTTTTAAGTCTTTTGTAATGGCTCACAAATCTTAACAATTTGGAAAAAGGAGTTTTTATAAATATATCTTTAGGAATATTGATAAATTCTAAAGCCATAGAATATGGTGTGTTTTTATAGGATTTTCTCCTTTTTGATAGCTTTAGAAAATTAAACAAGAATTGTATCAGGATACGGATTTGGTTCATCACATTTTCATAAGACTGGCTATATATATTAAAAGGGAATGAATATTCCACAAGTGGATGTGTATAAACCCTGAGAGGCAATTTATTCAATTTTTCCTAGTTACCATTTCCAAATTGATTATTTCATGGGCTTCATACTTTTTCAGAACTCATTAAATGAATTCATTCTTCTGACACTGAAAACTCACAAAAAAACATCACAAACTGTAATCACATGAGACTGAAGCTATAACCAGTTGTAAATATAAGACTATATATACCAAGCACCTGAAAAGTGATCATGTGACCAGGGGATGGGGCCATTGTAACTTTGGGTTATAATTAGATTTAAAAAGTCTATTACAATTTAGAACTGTTGTTAAATCATCGGTTATAAGTTGAGAACTACCTGTACTTTACTCACTGTTTTTGAATTTGAAATACTTTCTTTTTAGGTACAATAGTTGCTTTAAATTCAGAACACTTTTAAACTAAAAAAATAGGGAAAAATCAAAACAGTTGTAAATTGAAACTAGTTGTATTGCACAACTCTTCGAAAGATGAAACCAGATTTAAAATGATTTGGAGTATAGTGTCCTTACTTACATGGAATTTCTCACATATTCAATTTTCACCCAGCACTTTAAGTAGTATATAGCAGTATTGGCATTTAACAGAGTTTACGTTTATTTATTTTATGTTTATTTATTTTATGTTTATCTATTTTATGTTTATTTATTTTATGTTTATTTATTTTATGTTTATAGGGATGCAGTGGCTCAAAATAGGGATATAGTGGCTTACTGGCTAAGATGCTGAGCTTGTCGATCAGAAAGGTCAACAGTTCAGCAGTTCGAATCCCTAGCACTGCGTAACGGAGTAAGCTCCCGTTTCTTGTCCCAGCTTCTGCCAACCTAGCAGTTCGAAAGCATGTAAAATTGCAAGTAGAAAAATAGGGACTACTTTGGTAGAAATGCCTTTGGCATTTCATCATGCCGGCCACATGACCACGGAGAAATCTTCGGATGGCGCTGGCTCTTCGGCTTTGTAACGGAGATGAACACTGTCCCCTAGAGCTGGAAACGATTAGCACGTATGTGTGAGGGAAACCTTTATCTTTATGTTTATTTATTTATTTAATTTGTATTTCATCTTTTTATTCACTTGTATATTTAAAGATTTTTGGGTTACTAACAGTATTGGACTATCAATTGGCCCAGTGAAAAATTCTTTTCTCCTCTCAGTTCATTAAGTTTTAAATTAATCCTTTAAAAGATATTTAAGCTTATAATGAAATCCCAGCCACTTTAAACCGAATATTGAGCTCATAATGAAAAAGCAAGTAATTTCCAGGTTAGTCAAATCAGAAAATGCTGATGCAAGATAAGTTGAAATATAGTAACTTGACTTTCACTATCCTTCTTGAATATAATGGAGGTTGGACCTAGAATCTTCTATATGCTATTACAGTTAAAACTTTCCTTAATATAAAATGATAGTAATTATTAAATTAGATAAAGATCTACACAGACCTTTCTTTGAGAAGATTCATATAATCACTTTTGTAGAATTTTTAAAACCAATTTTAAAACCAATTAGCATCCTATAAACACATTTATAAATTTAGTATGTTCAAAATAATCAACATAGATTATACTTATAAATTATTACAATAAATTTAGGAAATAGTGTGGTCTTATTTTCCCCATGCTGCAGAGTAACAGTTAAGCTGAGAGAAATTAATTTACTTCATTGCATTTGAATTTCTAAACTGAATTGGGAGCTTAGCTGCAGAATATCTGAATCACGGCTTTATAGGTCAATCTTCATGTGCAATATTCTATCAAACCTACTAGGGCAAATAGGACAAATACTAGGACAAATACTAGGTTGCAAATAGTCCTATCAGTAAAGGATGAAGTTCCCAGGCTATATAGAATTAAGTAAACATATTGCAGCTGCCCAAGGCCATCAAGCAAACCAGCAGGTACTTTTTAATCTGGAAAAGTAGGAAGAAGCACTTTAAAGCAGGGGTGTCCAACCTTGGCAACTTTAAGACTTGTGGACTTCAACTCTCAGAGTTCCACAGCCAGCAAAGCTGGCTGAGGAACTCTGGGAGTTGAAGTCCACAAGTCTTAAACTTGCCAAGGTTGGATACCCCTGCTTTAAAGCTTAAATTCTGGAGTACAAATACTGAATACAAAGACTCTCATTACCTAACACTATATCAGTTAATCAATGATTGCTTTTGAGACTTCATTTTTGTTTGCAATAAACATTCTGATATACTCTTGTCAAATCAAGTGGTGAATAAGGGTTTATGAATTTGGAAAGATACGATTTCCTGCGGAATCCTGGTATGAAGCCTGGCAGTTTGATTCTTTGCCTATAGACCTCTACCAATTCACTACTCATTGACCCAAGTTGCTAAAGTCTTGGTACAGTATCACACTCAAAGAGAAACCCAGTTAACGCAGACAATAAATTAGCCAGGCCAGCAGGTGGGACAGAATTTAAAAACCAAATGTTTCTGAATGAATACTACTTGATAAATCCAATGCTTTCTCAATGTGAACTATAGATCTTCTTAATATCAGATATCCCTCCTCCCCAATGACTGAAGCAGAGTAAGTTGTACAGTTGCCCTAATAATTAAAGGAGCTGTAAAATGACAGATTTTCCTACTGATTCAGAACAGTCCCATTCTGGACAATTATGCTAACTGTATGGCATGCCTGATAGCTAACTTCAGGTCTGGTGAAGCAAGTAATTGCCAACTGTGAAATCCATTGCCTACAAGGGGGTAAGTGACTGGCACAGAGGTAGGCTGACCTTCAGCTATTAGCTCAGAATGGGGGCTGGAATGAAAGAGGCTTAATGACCACTTCAAAGGAGGAGAGTATCAGATGAAATATGAGATGATCTCATTTGTCAAGTCATTCCCCAGGGGCTTTGACAGCATTGTTCTAGATTTGCTTAGAAATTGATAGAACATCTAAAGAACTGAAACAAAGCATGTCCAGGAAGGAGAAATGCTACTGTATTATTTCCCTCCTCTTCCTCTGATATTCCAACATGAATTTTAATCTGAGTTTTCATGTGTGTGTGTGTGTGTGTGTGTGTGTGTGTGTGTGTTTTCATAGATTTCGTAGATCAGGCTGAGGATGGTGAGTGGGACCTCGCCGAAACGTCACCAAGATACTCTTAATCTTACACGGGAAAAGACCCGAACACACCTAGACCTACACACACACACACACACACACACACACACACACACACACACACATATATGTTTTCTTAAGTTTTCGCGGGTATTTATATGTATAGTATTCAGCTTTCTTCGGGTATTTTCCCACATCATTATAGTTGTGCTTTTAAAGTTGTAGCAACGTTTTGGCAGAGTCTCATCTGCCATCATCAGGCTTCTGTATAGTGTTCATGGAAGAATTTGAATCCAGAGCCCTAGACAATGCCACTCACAAACCCAAACTACGGTTAAGATACATCGATGACACATTTGTGATTTGGCCCCATGGAAAAGAAAACCTAAACAATTTCCTAACACACCTAAACAGCACACACCCCAAAATCAAATTCACCATGGAAACGGAAATAAACAAACAACTACCATACTGGTAAAAATACTTTTGGATGTAAATATTGTTTTTCAACTCTGAATACATGAATGCTGAATTACATATTTTCAAACAAAATGACTGCTGAAAAGTGCTACCATTTCTTTGCATCATACTATTTGCCTGTAGTTCTTGTCTAATTTGAAATTCAAGCTCAACTTTTCAGTGATGGTAGTTGACCAGAAATAGTGATTGTATGTTCAAAAGAGGTAGAAAAAGAAGAACAGGTTACAATAGTATTTTAAAAATAGAAAAACAAGTTCAGGGAGGAGAATTAATAATCGAAGTGGGAGACATTATATGGCATGCAAGAATATCTTTTTTAGTGCTATGCATTAAAGACTACTAAATCTGTTACGATAACAATTAATTTATTAAATTTACAGTATATTTTGCTTTTCCTGCAAGAGATCAAGGTGATAGTTCTGCCTTCACTAATTTTCTCTCACAAGCACAAACTTATGAGATAAAAATATGCACTTTTCATCAACCGAGTTTTCCTAGAGAGCCCATAATGCATATATACATGAGAAACTTCAAAACACCCTCTAGTTGACAACCAAAGCGTGAAGGCCAATCAAATATACCATTTTCAAGAGCCTGATTCTGACACTTAGAGTTGATGGCCAATTCTGCAGTTGGCTTCTAATTAGAAAAGTGAGCAATCTAGTTTGACTTGAGTGATGCAGTATGCAAAACATTTTGATTTTCCCCTTGTTGCTGATTGGTTTGCTTCCTGGAAAATATTTCTTTAAATGGAAAGCCTGGTTCTATGTTCTTCTCTGATGCTATACTTTTCATACAAGATTCGTAAAGTCCATCTACATGGGCCTTCGAGGCTATAGTAATATTATTGGTTGTCTCTTATACAGCATCTTTATGGACCAGGTGTTTAAAGGAGGTCCAAACTTAGGCCATAGAGTGGTATTTGGGTATTTTGTTTAACAATGTTAAAATCCACTATAAAGTAAGCAGTTCTTTTCTAATTGCTGTAGCACATTTGATCAGATACTTCATTGCTCAGAGTAGTTTATTAGTGTGTGAACGCCTTAATGTTTAAGTTGCATAAACAAAATAACACAATAGCTTTGCAGCCAAGAAGGATATAATATTACCATGTGTTAAATTACTTCCCCCAATTATTTAAACTAATTGTACTTATCAATTATACACGGGCCCATAAAATAAAATAGGCTTCATGCATCAGACAAAATGAACCTATATAACCAGCAATATGAAAATATAATGCTGTTTAAAACTCAAAAACAAAACAACAACACTTTTCTAGGACAACCACCCATTTTATCATTCCACTATGTATCAAAGAGAATGATTTTCAAATAAATAAAAATAGATCTAATAAACAACAGAGATATCATAAAATTAATAAAATTCTGCACTGTATAAATAAAAAGATATGCTTTTCTTTGTTAATATTAGGAGTCAGGCTTCACAGCCAACGAGAATCTGATAAAAATGGATGTACTTTTAAATAAACTTTTACATCGAGTATAAATTACCTATGTAATTTTTTCCCCATAAAACATGGTGATAGCGCTAATTTAGACATGCTTCCAAATATTAGGTGCTGGTTCCTTGCAATATACACTTCTGCCCACATGGCTGAACTTATATAGTTTGTTTCTTTCTCTCTGTGTTATATGTATTTGTTCAAACAACAATATGACTTTTATCTGACAGCCAGATTTCCACACCAAATTTTATAAGGAATTATTTTCAAGCAGTATTGGAATGATGCTGAATTCCTAATTTATACAATCTTGTTACATATAATGTTGTCAAATTTTGATCATGTTTTTCTCACTGTCATATAAATAGGTGTTAGTTGTTTCCGACTTTAGTCATGTAAAATAGCACCTTGCAATAAACTGTATGTATCAGCTAAAGTACAGAATAAAACCTAACTTAAGCATGACTTCTGAGACTACATGAATATCCAGGTCATTTTCTTGACATGACTTGCAAAATAATTTGGCACTGCTGTCTTTTAGGATTTTTTTTTCTACTTCACAAATTAGCCCTAAGGTTTCCTGAAGGTTTACCCAAGTTCTAAACTTGTCTGACACTTCTTAGCTTTACTGAAATCAACCATGGTTGTCCAACATCACTTGTATGATATTCTTGAATAGATTATGAAAACTCTTGAGTTCGAAGAGCACCTTTATAGTTAATAAATTAACGTCAATTCATGAGTCAATCTTTAGACTTTGTGAGTCTAATATGTTAACACCAAAGTTGCAAGAAACTCTGGTCAAATGGTACCAGCATTGAAAGAGGAATTTGTTTTACGACATCTATAATTGAATCTTTGCATTTATTTTTGCGGGAGTTTAAACTTCATTTCACTTTAAACAAATGGTACTTTTGGTTTGTTATCTTCTGTAACACATCTTTCCATCATTCTAAACCTATTGTTTCAATCTAAAAAGGATGGAGATTTCGGAGTTCATAAAATTGAAGATTTGGTACTGTCCATTGTGATCTCCCTTTAATCACATGTTTTTGTTTTTGATTTTTCCTACCAAAATATGCATGAAATTTGCATTTCTTTCTATTGAAGTGCATCTTATTGTTCAGTATATAAAGATCCACCTAAATCTTGATAGTGTTCTTTTTGATTTTACTCATTGCCCCAAATTCCAGTAGTAGCTATGAAATGTTTGCCTTTCTGCATTGAGACTTGTAGTTTTTCCACTTTATTCCCCATGCTATGTGCATTTATAGGATCACTGGAATCCCAGGATTACATAATTTAACCTATTATTTTCTAGATTTAAGAACTTTTTATTGGGTGCCTTCATGTCCTACATTCCCTTACCAATCCTAGTCCTTGGCATTATACTATTTTCTGGCCTGTTTTCTCTCTCCTTCACAATTTTCATTTCAAAGCCCTCTACAATAAGATTCAAAAAATATCTCCTCAAGAACACCATTCCAAATTTTAGAAGGTGCAACTCATCTATTACTAGGAGGTCTTCATCTGGACAACACATTATGACGAATCCACATAATTCTTATTGATGTTTACTATGTTTGGCATAGAATGGGTAGCCCCAAAGAGAATAGTATGGTATATATATATATAGGGGGCGTTCATAAGCGCACCAACATGCCTACCGTCCCTGTCCTATTGTTTCTTTTATATATTTTTTTAATTTTTTCTTATATGTATCCATGTATTCATAACTATGTTTTTACTTATATCTATTATCTTGTAAGCAATTAACAAATAAATAATAAATAATAATAAGGGGGGGGGGGGGGGGGGGGGGGGGGGGGGGGGGGGGGGGGGGGGGGAGGGGGGGGGGGGGGGGGGGGGGAAGGGGGGGGGGGGGGGGGGGGGAGGGGGGGGGGGGGGAAGGGGGGGGGGGGGGGGAGGGAAAAAAAAGGAAGGGAGGGGGGGGGGGGAGAAAAAGGGAAGGGGGGGGGGGAGGAGAAAAAGAAAGAAAGGGGGGGGGGGGGAAAAAAAAGAAAAAGAAAAAAAAGAAAAAGGGAAAAAAAAAAAAAAAAAAGAAAAAGGGGGGAGAAAGGAAGAGGAAGGGGGAAAAAGAGAAAGAAAAAAAGAGAAAGAGGAGAAAAAAAAAAAAAAAAGGAGGGAAAAGAAAAAGAAAGGGGAAAAAAAAAAAAAAAAAAAAAGAAAAAAATAAAAAAAAAAAAAAAAATGTTTAAAAGGAGAGAAAAAAAAATAATAAAAATAAATAAATATATGCATGTATGCACTGTTCCATTTTGAAAACAACTTCAAAGCAAATTCTTTTTTTATCAAACTGAAGAAAAAATGCACAAGACAATGTTTACACATGGGATTACTTTAAATCATCTTATCTTGCAATATGTGTAATGCTGAAAATGGGCATCCCAAAGGTGGCGAGGGGAGACCCATTTCTGACTCACACATGAGTCACATATGGCATACGGCAGGAGCAAACAGTTCATTTACCTGTGATATCACCCGCCCTTCCTAAACACATATATGCAGACAGACAGGCAGACAGACAAAACAAGACTACCCAATATAAGATTTTGCACTGGATATTCCATTGACAGATAGCGGAGTAGATGACATTGGGAAATCCTACCAGTGGCTGGAAAGACTTGGTCTAAAAGGCTGCACTGAGGCACCAATCAAAGCAGCATAAGAACAGGCACTAACCACCAAATCCATTGAAACAGGGATCTACTATACTAGGCAGGACCTGAGGCAGAGAAGCTTCAGTGAGTGTGTCAGGAATAGCATGCCCTGAAATGGCACTATCAAGTAGCTGGCACTGTATACAGAAACAGTTACACGGTGCCTGGCCAGACCCTCCCAAGTCCAAATGGAAGATTCTATAGAAAGTTGTGAAGAATAATGGGGCTAAGGTCCTGTGGAACTTCCAGATCCAGACAAACAGGCATGTATTTGGTCAATCAACCACACATCATGGTAGTAAACATGAACCAGAAGATGATAGATGTAGCAACGTAAATGACAGCTGTTGGAATGAGGATTATGAGAAACCAGAGAAGTACCAGGGCTTAGAGAAAGAGAATATGAAAAGCAAAGGCCAAAGTGATTCCAGTAGTGCTTGGAGCCTTCAGGCTGTGATTCTTAAGCTGGAAAAGTGCCTCCAACAGATCCCAAGAGCAACATTAGAGTTCTCTGTTCAGAAGAGTGCAATATTAGGAATAGCTAAGATCTGATCAGAACCCTCAGGCCTCCAGGCTTTGGTAGACAGTCCAAGATTAAGGCAGACACATACCACCATAGTAGTGGGAAGGTGTGTGTGTGTGTGTGTGTGTGTGTGTGTGTCTGCATTTCCCCTGGCTTCTTCCAAGATATTCACAAACCCACATATATAGTCTTTATACTAGCTAGCTTATAAAGAAAAAGTGAGATTAGGAATCAGTTTCTCACAGAAATATGTTCCTCTGGGACTTGCACAATCATACCGAGCCATTGAAACTTATCTGTAAGATAACTGTAAATGTCAACATGACTATAACTAAATTTCATTCTTGATTTATGGATTATCCTCCATAAACTCATTTTTTTCTAAAATAGTACTGTTTGTGTGAAGAAACTGCCATCTGGTGGGCCAAAACAGATGTTACATTACAAGTCAGAAATCTAAATCAAAATGATTGGAATTTTACCAATAATGTTACAGCTTCTGTAATCACACTAAGGACACCTGCTTTTACTTTAGACTTTTTAACAATTTAATCTCAATTCAAGTTGTGGTTGGGCAGTAATTCATTCTATATGAATTAGGGTGAAACTTCAAAAAAAAAAATTAAATAACCTTGGGTGATCCATTTCTCTGGCTGTATCTCCAGAATTTATTAATCAAGAATCTAACAGTGACATAACTTTTTGTTCCCCAAAAGTAGTTGTATCTAATACTGTACACCTCTGCCCTTATCTTTCAATCAACCAGAAACATGTCATCAGAATGGTCCCTTTGTCTGTCTATAAGAATCTTTCTATTCAAAGATAGGCATCCATCTCCAAATTATTTCAGCTATTTAAATAGCTCCACAAGAAATCATGACCAAAATATACTTTCCAGCAATTTTTCAAACCTAAAGTTACTAAAATTGTTTATTTTTATTGTGGTGGGCAAAGTCATTTCTTTATCTATTTTTTTCTTTTTAATTGCTATTTTTTCTTTCTTTTCTATTTTTTTTTCTTTTCTGCAACTTCTATTTTTCTTTTTTCAGTTTTAGTTTGTTTCTTATTGTTGCGATTGTAATTTTTAATAAAATTACTATGAAAATTGTTTACTTTAAATTACATATATCCATAAATTGATATTTTTAATTTATAAACATATAAAAATGTTATCCAAATTGTACTTAACGTAATACCTTTATTCCAATGCTGAACTGTTTTAGTGGCTGCTTTATAACTGCACTAAGTCATATTTTATACAAATCTGTATTTGTTACACAAAATAGGGACCTGGTTCAAATATAATTATAAATATGGCTGCATTCATACAACAAATTAAGCCAATGGTAAATTCATTCTTTGAAGATATATTTGATGTTCTTAAAATTACTTTTCTCTCTGATCTTATTTGTTTAATTTTACAGGCAAAAGCCAACTTCAGAAAGATGCAAGTCAGAGCTGAACAGGAAAGACCAGTACAAAGTAAGTAATGTTATATTCATGTTCATCTGAGAGTGTCATTTAATTTGGTAGAGATTTTTTCTGAACAGAGATGGGTAGAATTTTGCTTATATAATATTGGAGATCAAGGAAACTGGGACAAATCTTTAACTGACCAACTGATTTCATTAAGAGAGAAATGCATTAAAATTTGCAACTTAGAAGAATCCTATTTTTTCCAACTATATTGTAAAATAAACACTTTTCAATATGTTCTAATTTAGACATTTTTGCTTCCAAGTAAACAAAATGCTGATAAAAGCCAAAGCAACCTGGATCCCAGTAAAAAGAGCGTTGTCTTACCTGAACGCTTCTCATCACGACAATGGAGAATCCATGGATGGGTTGACACATGCCTTTCTGCCCTGAGACTGAGTCAAATTGTTTTTGCCACACCCCTCGTGAACTGCCACTTTCCCCAGTTCACGATGAAGGTGCAGCAGTCTGTAGGACTCTTCTGTGCCATTGGCTCCTCTGGGCGTCCTGTGCTAGACGAAGGACCTGATTACCTCCCAGAGAGGGAATGGATTCTCCATCGTCGTTATGAGAAGAAGCAGGTAAGACAACGCTCTTTCTCCAGCACAATGACTGGAAAATCCATGGATGGGACATACCAAAGCCTGGTGTCCCTATGAGTGGGGTTTGTGGCCCTAAGTCCCCCTAACTACTCTGTGAAGCACCCTCCTCCCAAAGGCAGCATCAGCTGAGGCAAAGGTGTCCAACTTATAGTGGCGCATAAAGGGAGATGGTAAGGACCATGTCGCCGCCCTGCAGATTTCTTTGATCAAAGCCTGCGTCGCCCATTCAGCTGTAGTCACAGCACTTCATGTAGAGTGGGCGGTTAATCATCTGGGGACCAGAATCGACTGTGTCTCATAGGCCTTCGCAATACATGCCCTTATCCAACGGCCTATGGTCCATGAAGTGACCTTTGAACCCAGAGAGGAAGGTTGAAATGAGACAAACAGTGATTCGGATTTTCGATGAGACAAAGTCCGTTTTATGTACCTGCGTAAGGCCCTCCTTACATCCAGAGTATGCCATCTCTGTTCCAGCGGATGGGAAGGACCTAGACAGAAATTTGGCAACACTATCTCCTGGGCCCGGTGGAACCAGGAGTTGATCTTGGGGAAGAAAGAGGGATCCATATGGAGAACCACCCTGTCTGTGTAGAATGTACAGAGTTCTTCTCTCACACAGAGAGCAGCCAATTCTGAGATTCGCCTAGCCGATGTGATGGCAACTAAAAAGGCGACCTTAAAAGACAAAAAACGCAGACTCGTAGACCTGAGAAGTTCAAAGGGTGGTAAGGTAAGGGTTTGTAAAACCTTAGCTAAGTCCCAGGTTAGATACCTGTGAACAACAGGTAGCTTTATATTAACCGCCCCCCTCAAAAAGGAGCGCACCACTGGATGGTGAGCTATGGAGACTAAGTCCCCATAAGTCAATACTGAAGACAAGGTCACTACTTGTCTTCGGATAGTATTAGGGTCTAACCCTTTATCCAGACACTCTTGCAAGAAGACCAGGATCTGAGGGATGGAAACTGTTATGGGATACAGACCTGACCTGACACACCAATTACAGAATGCCTTCTAAGTAGAATTATAAATTCTGTTGGTGGAAGGCTGAATCGTCTGTATCACCCTCCTTGAAAAGTTGTCCCTCGTCAGGAGCCACCTCTCAATAACAGGCGGTCAGTTGGAGCCATTGAGGCTCCGGATGGACCAAGACCCCCTGGCTGAGATCCTGTCTCCAAGGATTCTCCAAGGCTGGGACACAGAGAGACTGACGAGGTCTGAACCATGGTCGTCTGGGCCAATGAGGTGCGATCAGCAACCGCCTGATTGCTGCCTGCTCCGCCTGCTTCATGAGAAATTTCCTGATTACTCCCAGAATGATGGGAAAAGGAGGGAATGCATACAACAGACTCCTGGGCCATGCACAGCGGAGGGCGTTGACCAGAGAAAAAGGTGGTCCCTCTTGTGCATGAGACACCTCGAATGGGTGCCCCCCTGGGGGTTGATATGCGCTTTTGTGGCCACATGGTCTGTCAAGATCAATAGGTGTTGTACCTCTACCGTGGCTTCAAAGTGACGAAGGGCAAGGTGGATGGCTCGGAGCTCCAGCCAGTTGATGTTGTTCTTCTGGTCTCCCTGAGGCAATTGTCCTTGAGCCAGCTGCTGCTGGAGATGGTCCCCCCATCTGAAGAGGCTGGCCTCTGAGGTCAAGGTCAGATGGCTGGGCTCCTTGAATAGTATCCCCCTGGCTATTGCTGGAGACCCCCACCACCTGAGGGATCTGAGCGTCTCTAATGGAACCCTGACCTTGGCACTGGAATTGCTGCTCCCTTTCCTCTGGAATGGTAGGAGGAACCATTGCAGAGTTCTTAGGTGAGATCGGGTCCATGGAACAATGGCATGAGACCATCTTTCCCAGGAGTTGAGACAGAACTGCCAATGGAACCAAGCGTACAGTCTTGATTTGAGTGACCAAGGACTTGATATTGCTCCTGGGAAAGATAGACTTCGCACAGCCTGGTGTCTATCACTGCTCCTAGATGGAGCAGTCGAGTGGTAGGTATCAGATGACTTTTCTGAAAATTTATGGAGAATCTGTGTTCCTTTAGAACACGGATTGTCGTCTCCAGATCTCGTGAGCAAGCTGAGGCAAGGACGATTAGATGAGAATATCATCCAGGTAGCACTGGAGACATACTGGGATGGATCTGAAGTGCACTGCTAGTGCCTCTAGGATATTTGTGAATGACCTGGGGGCTGAGGCTAGACCGAACGGTAGAGCTCTGTACTGGAAATGATGATCCGAGTAATAGAACCTGAGGTACCGTCGGTGCCGGGGATGGATGGGGATATGGAGATAAGCCTCCGTCAAATTGATAGATGACAGGAGGTCGCCTTCTCTGATGCCATCCAAGATTGACTGCAGAGAGTGCATTTTGAACCCCTTGTACGTCAAATGGACATTTAACCTTTTGAGGTCCAGAATTCGTCTCCATCCCCCCGAGACCTTAGGAACAAGGAAGACAATCAAGTAAAATCCATGCCCCCATTGATCTTCCGGGACTGGCTCGATGGCCTGGATCTCCAGGAGGTGTTGGATCACCTTGCCCATGAGATTCCTCTTGATGGAGTTCTTGAAGGTGGGCCAACAGATGAAGTGCCTCGGAGGAATGGAGAAAAATTCCAGAATTAAGCCGAATGTCAGAGTGTTCAAAACCCACATATCTGTTGTAATGTTCTCCCACGCCCACCAATAGGGGAAGAGCTCCGGCAGTCACTTGAAGCGATGAAAGGGGTGCCCCCCACTCCCACGAAAGGGCCACTTGGCCTGAGGTGGTTATTGTTGTTACCTGAATCTATCCCTGAAGGAAGACCAATCTTGACAGTCGGATCTGGGAAGGAAGTTACAATGAAATTGGGAGTGGTCAGCACCCATGTCCTGTGGACGAAAGGGAAATTATGGTATAATATCAACTGAGGCTGCTAATTAGTGTTTTTGACCACAGAGTCACGGTCTCTCCAATGACAGTGATGATTTTAGGAGAATCTTCCATTTCCCTTTTCCTTCAGAGAATCTTCAGCCCATTCAAAATGAGTAATCCCAATTCCAAAGGATCTCGACCTAGTAAATATATCACCTCCCAACTCAAGTTTGACAGAAGCAATTATCAGAATAACAGAGTTGGAAGGAAAGCCTACACCACTCCAGACAAATGGTTACCCAACATCTTTTTAAAAAACTTCCAGTGTTGGAGCATTCACAACTTCTGGAGGCAAGTTGTTCCACTGATTAATTGTTCTAACTGTCAGGAAATTTCTCCTTAGTTCTAAGTTGCTTCTCTCCTTGATTAGTTTCTACCCATTGCTTCTTGTCCTGCCCTTAAGTGTTTTGGAGAATAGCTTGACTCCCTCTTCTTTGTGGCAGCCCCTGAGATATTGGAACACTGCTATCATGTCTCCCCTAGTCCTTCTTTTCATTAGATTAGACATACCCAGTTCTTGCAACCGTTCTTCATATGTTTTAGCCTCCAGTTCCATAATCATCTTTGCTGCTCTTCTCGGCACTCTTTCTAGAGTCTCAACATCTTTTTTACATTGTGGCAAACAAAACTGAATGCAGTATTCCAAGTGTGGCCTTACCAAGGTATTATAAAATGGTATTAACACTTCACGTGATCTTGATTCTATCCCTCTGTTTATGCAGCCTACAACTGTGTTGGCTTTTTTGGCAGATGCTGCACACTGCTGGCTCATATTTAAATGGTTGACCACTAGGACTGCAAGATCCTTCTCCTTACTACTATTGAACAAGGTACCACATATACTGTAAGTGTGCATTTGATTTTACTTGCCTAAATGTAGAATGTTACTTTTTTCATCATTGAATTTTATTTTGTTAGATAGCGCCCAATGTTCAAATCTGTCAAGACCCTTCTGTATCTTAAGCCGATCTTCTGGTGTGTTGGCTATGTCTGCCAGCTTGGTTCATCTGCAAATTTGATGAGTTCCCCATCTATCTCCTTGTCCAAGTCATTGATAAAGATGTTTTTGCCGGGGCTGTTGGCATTCCTAATAAAGGAAACTTTTGAGTTCACATCAGAAAGTTGTCATATTTGGGGAGCTGGGTCAGAACTCTGGTGCTTCCAAGAATGTGGCTTAATTCTTTAGCTAACAGAGTGATAGATGAAGATTCGCCTGGTTCTAAAAGCTGCAGATTTGCCCACAGTGCAGTTCTTCTAGCTCATTATGATCACCCCTCTTTGCATTATTTCATCTACAATTTTTAACAAACCCTTAGCACGTAATTCAATTTTTATAATTCAACTTTTATACAGCAGCAATACCTTGGTCTTGCATTTTCACTTATAATTGGATCACTATGTTGTGTATTCCATGAATTCCATGAAATATATCCATTTATTTAAAATTTCCAACTTCCTCTTTCTGCATTTTTACACTCTTAGGAAGCACAGACATTAAGTATATGAAGAAGAATAGATATCTGATTCTGTGGGCTTCCAGAATGTTGTTTGAACATTTATCAGTTATCCATGGCTGGAAGTGTAGTCTCAGACTGTGTTCAAAAAGAAGTTACATATTTCATCTCAAGATAGGAATCAGAAATTGTATTTTTGCCTTTTTCTTGTTACTCCAATATTTAGGTCCCTTGAGAATAAAAAAAAAAATCTATTGATAAGATTAATTTCTTAAAAGTAAATAGGACTTCTATATCTTCCAAGTTTCTTTCATTTTTTCCCAGTTCAATTATGATAACACAACAGTCATAAGCTGGAAGCGAAATAACATATAAAGAGATCAATAGCAGTGCATCATCTTATGTCAGAAAATACAATTTAATACTCTAGAAGACAGTATATTAGTAACAATGATATCAATAATTATGTTATGAAATCTTGATTTTATGAATCCTATTCTTGATCATAATTGCTTATAAATAAGTTCCACTAAACTCAATGGACTTTTCTTCAAAGGAAAAGGATTGATATAATTAACTCTTCTATACAAAATCTAAGGCAGTACATTTCTTATGCCACATGGTGGCACCAAAGGATTTTGTTAAAGGTTCTTTCAGATTTTTACCAGTCATGTTTTTCTTTAAAACATAAAACCAAGATTATGGCTGACATACTATTTTTGTGGGGGGGCAAGAAACAAATGGTTGACATCTCAGTTCTTTTAAAACATATTAATCACAGAATGATCCAAATAACTGTGCTGAAAACATACATAATCAAGAGAGTAAAGAAGACATTACTATATCGATGTAGTAAGTTATCATTCACAAATGTTCTCCTTATTTAGATACACATTCTGTGATTATATATATATATATATTATGAGATGTCTATGAGGCTTTAGATTCTGAAATAAATAGGAATATTCCCACCTGTAAAATTTAAGTGAGAACTATTATTGAAATGAATTAAATTTGATTGATCTTTAATATATGTTACATGCTAAAAGGAGACCATACATTTACTCAGCTGTGCATCTGAACTTTTAATACATTCTTTGATCTCCTTAATATTATCTCAACATATGTATTATGCATGATTGGCATTTCATATATATCAGATAAAAGCCCAATCAGTTTTAATTTACCACTTCAACAGCCACTAAGCTGTCTGGAAGTTGGCATTTTAATGCTTCCACATTGAATTATAATGAATCCATAAAGCATATGAATTCTGAAACATTGCAATACTTTGAATTAAGTGTGGGAACAGCTAGTTTCTTAATCTTTGAATGGAAGGCTTATAAAACTTATGTCCATGTTCACATTTTTACCTCATATAAGAAGAAACTTATGTATGACACAAATTTGAAAAAAAAGAAATTCAAAAATGATTAGAAGATATCTTATTACCAGCCTACCAAGGAGAGACAGTAAATTAAATCTGAGTTGAGTAATATTACAATGATGCGATTTTGCATTGACATACTTATGTCAAAAATACTAAAGTATCTAACCAGATCTTGGCAAAGTGCCTGAAGGAAAAACAGACATAGGCATCAACTATAGGTATGTTAAAAGTATACAGTAGTCAGGAAGTTATAAATGTTCTGTGTTTAAATATTTATTTTAATCTGAATAGAAAACCGGAAGACCTATTTTCTAGTTTAATGCCCTATCCAAAACACTTCACCAAACTTGATTAATGGTCTGTTTAGAGGATCTCATGCTAGAGAAAACTATGCTAAAATAAAGTGTGTTATATTCAGTAAGCATACTTTCAACTATGTATTTAAATATAGGTCAGAAGTATAGTAAACTTAAATAAAACTACTACATACTACATATATGGTAGGTAATGATATCACAAAGAAGTTCAAGTTTTATTTCTTTCAGATATTTGCTTTATGATGTGATTAGAGAGAAAGGGGGATTCACAAGAATACACTCAGTGGGAGAGGGACAGAGAAATGTGCAAAATTTTGCAAGACCAAGACAAATATTAAATTTTATCAGAGATTTATTATATCATAAATGTTTGTCTATCTTTTTTTGGGGGGGGCGTGTTGCAGACAGCAGGCAACAACCTTCTACAGCCCAAAAGAAACAAAGGGAGTAGAGAAAAATACTTCCTTTTGTAAAAATATAGTTAAGGAGTTCAAAAAAAATCATCTGGTGAAGACTGAATGACTCTTGTTTATAAGCCCACTCACCACTGCTGTTGAATCAATACCAAAGTGATTTAATAGGAATGGAAAGATCTATTTGTTCCTGAGAAAACAGAACATTGTACAGTTCTGAGAATACAGAACATACAGAGCAACAAAAACTATTATGGGACTGGATGCTAAAACATAAAAGAACGGATACAGGAACTGGGTATGTCTAGTCTAATGAAAAGAAGGACCAGGGGAGGAGCGGACAACTGGACAACCATTTGTCTGAAATGATATAGGCTCTCCTGTTGGACTAGAAGATTTCTAAGCTCCCGTACAACTCTATTATTCAATAATCTGTCTGTCTGTCTGTCTGTCTGTCTGTCTGTCTGTCTGTCTGTCTGTCTATCTATCTATCTATCTATCTATCTATCTATCTATCCATCCATTTATTTATTTAGCATATGGCATATCATATACGGACTAGCAATATATATTAACATTTCACCTAGATTAGTAAAACACAATTTTACTATTACATTGTAACTAGAACATTGTAACCTGGGAACTGAAGATTTCATATCCTTGTTAAAGACATGGGAGGGTCAGATACTATTTTGAATAACTTCTAATGTATATACCAGTGGTGGCTAACCTTTTTGGGCTCCTGTGCCATAAATTGTGCATGCACCAGTGTGCGCACACACTCGCATGACAGTACCATGTGCGCCCCACGCCCCCTGCGCATGTGTGCAATCCCCCCGCCACCCCCTTACCTGAACTGCACCTCACAGCTGATTTTCGGCTGGTTTGAGGCCTTTTTCAGCCTCCCAGAGGCCAATTTATAGGCCCGCTTCATCACTTCTGGTATTACAGGAAGTGACAAAACGGGCCTATAATTTGTCCTGAAAAGCCTTGCAGAGGCTTTTTCCAAGCCTCTGGGAAGTTGAAAAAGGCCCTCAAACCAACTGAAAAAAAATCAGCTGTGAGGTGCATGCAAAGTGAGGTAAGTTTGCCTGCGGCTTGCATGCCAGCACAAATGGCTCTGTGTGCCACTTGTGGCAAATGTGCCATAGGTTGCCATCACACGAATGGTATATTCGTGTATTTCTCATAACAACTTGCATTAGGAAAAGAAATCTAGCTCTTATAACAAAGATGCACTGGCTCCAGAAAACTTTTAATATTCTAAAGTAGAGTGACATCCATATAAAGTTTGTCTTATTTTGTTTCTAATGTTTAAAAGTTAAATTCATTCCATCCCACTTTGCATCAATCAACAAATATAAAAAATACTTTATATATTCATTGTTAGTCATGGTCCACACAGACACAAACATAAATACACTGTTCTTTATATACATAAATTGTTATCAATGTCTTTCTAACATATTGTGCCTTGAACACTTTATCAATACATTTATCAGCCGTACATTATATGTGTGTGTGTGTGTGTGTGTGTGTGTGTGTGTGTGAACTGATCTGATTTATTTTGCTTAAAAGTTAACAACTACCAATTTCTTTCTATTTTATGCACTAACCTATTACTCCAATATGTTTTGAGGGGTAGGAAATATTACATAATTCATATTTCAAGTTCTTCCCACTCAAAATTTCACTCTACCTATAATTGCACAGTCCTAGTTTTGTGTTATATCATGTTAATTTCACTCTGCATCTGCTAATGAAGGTTGCAGCTAGCAGAGAAACATTTAACCAAATGCTGTGGAGTAGCTCAGATCACTATAAGACATCATCCTTTCAACCTGATATGCTATAAGATACCACTCTTTCAACATGATACAATACACTTATAGACAGACATTTACCCAATCAGGCCATAAAAGATATATGTCAACTCAATATATAGTAGATTGTCACAGAGGTGAAAGGTGTTGAACCATGTCTGATTAAATATGATAAATCATGTTCATAGCCAAATGACCAGAACTCCAGTAACTGAACATGTGGTGAAGAGTTGGACTTCATCCAGGTTACTTGATCAGGACTCAACTGGCTTTAATCCCAGATTCTTCCCATAAATACCTGATGGGCTGATCTCCAATTTATGTATCCTGCCATAATTATTTAGCACTGCAATATAAGCAAAGTGAAGGATACATGCACATATTGATGATGAACTTATTTAATATATTTAATATATGGTATTAAAACAAATGGACACTACAATTCATGAGTACTTTTCTTATACCCTACAAGAGAAGCTTTTACATTAAGTGTTCTTGTTATTTAATAAGTGTGTGATGACATTCTTGAAAAGTTATTGGAAACATCTGACTTCTAGATGAAGAAGATGCTGAACTAGATGTCTCAGGAAATGAAAACCAACAAACTGACACAAACTTGGTTCAATGGAACCCCTCCAGATAAGTAGAGAATGAGGGACTGCCTGCTTATATTTCAGACAGCTGCACCTCACAATAAGACCACAGGATAGTTGTCAGCGTCCTGCAGGAAAACAGTAAAATCTGCAAAAAGACAAATAAAAGTATGACACTTCAGACATTTAAAAGGATTTTTGAAGAGGTGGGGGGGAAAACTTAAAACCAATCCAATAGCAATAATCTCTGTTTCTGTAAATGTATTTTTTGAAAGTGAAATATGTGACAGACAAAATAGGAAAGAATATGAGAGAAGAGAATTAGAATTATAATTCTTTTATTGGCCAAGTGTGATTGGACACACAAGGAATTTGTCTTGGTGCAAATGCTCTCAGTATACATAAAAGAAAAGATACATTTATCAAGAATCAAGATACAAATTCTAGCTGATGGAGAAATATTGGAAAATAAAGAAATGGAGGATTAAAAACAGGGATGACAGTCAAAGTGGAAACACAAATGACTAATCAAGAGGTGAAAAAGGACATGGGCAAGGACTTAGTTTTGAATTTACAAATTAAGATTTCTAAAGTAAATGGAGATTCAATCCTACTTGGTGAACTAGAGATTGTAAGAAAAAAAGGAACTTAAAATTGACTCAATATTTTGCAAAACACCAATTTAATTTTTTGTGTATCTTAAATTAAATGAAATGGTATTTTATATCTTTCTGTCTCTTAGGATAAATTTCAGTAACTCTTATCGAACAACTGCATACATTTTTAGGGCTATTTTATTTTACTGACATGAATGAATGCAAGATGCAGTTCCAATACACACTGGAACTGGGAAAGGAATTATCTTAATAACTTCCCATATCAGAAAGCTGCCAAGGAAGAGAAACAATGGAATAGATGAAAATCAGGAGGAATCTGACAACATCTTTTCACTTTTCACTTAACACTTTTTAACTACACTTAAGCTTCTTAATAAAATGTGTTAGTCTGAAAAGGTGAAATGAAATTTCAAACCAAACAGATTTATTACTAACTCAACATCTTTAGAGTTTCCAAATATTTAGTGATTCTGTATGAACTTTTCCACATATTATCAGTTTTTGATTAATAGGAACCATTGCCGAGCATAAATGTATATACCATTATTTTCAGCTATATAAATTCTACACTATCAGTTCAACTGATATGCAAACTGTACTCAGGAACTGCAAATGATATTTGGTCATCCAGTTTATTAGCTGAAGGAAGCTTCCTGCTCTTGAAGGAAAGTGATAGCAATAGTATTTAGACTTGTATACTGCTTCACAATGCCTTACAGCCCTCTCTAAGTGGTTTATAGTCAACATATTACCTCCAACAGCAATCTGGGTCCTCATTTTACCGACCTTGGAAGGATGGAAGGCTGAATCAACCATGAGCCTGTTGAGATTTGAACTGCCAAATTGCAGTCAGTCGTCAGTTAGCCAAAGTAGCCTGCAGTACTGCATTCTAACCACTGCACCACCACAGTTCTTTCATTCATAAACCATAAATGGAGTACACATATTCCCTTGTTTCTTTCTAATTCTGGGCCAGTCAGAACTGTATCAAAAGATATCCAACTACAGATTGTCAGACTCAGCAGAACTCATGGAAATGTCGACTAAGGAAAGGATGTGCTGTTGCTGGAACAGAACTGTACTTATTTGACACTATCTACAGCATTCAACAGCTTTGTTTCTTGACAAAACTTTATACTGGCAATTGTTGCAAACCATATTGGAATAGATGGATGGATGGATGGATATAGAAGACTAATTTAGGGGATCTACACTTCAGTTTGAAATACTGATTTATTTGAATGAGGTTGAATCTAAAGATCAACATTTATATAAATAGGTTATGCAGGCAAATAAAACAAGTCATGAGGTTAATTCTTCCAAGTACCTGGACATCTCATTAATGTCAAATTCACATAATTGAATTACTATAAATGGCAACATTACAGACCTGTGTTTTCAGTTCACAGTATTATTATTTTTACCTTCAAACTCTGCCAAATTACTGTTAGCTATTATCAGTCGGGCTGCTTTGCTGTTAGTCTTGATAATATAATTTTTCTGTCATTTATCTTCACATACTGTAGCTCAACTAAGTCTCTGGATCGTATTTTACTTAAGGCTTTCCAACACATGACATGGCACCATTAGCTAAGAATCTTTATGACACATGCTAAGAAGAAAACACCAAGCACCTTAGGACATGCCTCCCATCAGACTTTGACAAACATCAGTTTGCCTACAGGGATGTGATGACCTGGAGTGTAATACAAACGTAACAAAATCCAAAACGTAAGTAAATGTCCTTTAATGCCGCCAACTTGGCCCCACTGTTCCATAATTCTCAGGTGGAGATAAAACGTACTCAAAAATAGTCTTCAAAAGAAAGCAATACAGTCCGAACTTAATGAGCAGATAAAGGTGAAATAAAAAACCAAACAAACTACAATGATGAAATTTCCACAATGGATCAGGATAAGTAATTACCAAATTCAAGGAGATAACAAGGCACAGTCTATTGGAAGGACGTCAACCAAGATAACTTCAGCCCAAAATAAAATATGCTTTGCTTCTGGCAACACTGTGTTGTAATCGTTTCTCTTATATACTAGTCTCCCCAGCTGCTACCAATGAGGAGGATCATGGCCGCTTCCTCTCGCGTAAGCCAAGCTGTTGCCTTCTCCATTCCTCCCTACGTGTCTTAGGATGCAGAGGGGATGGGCCTGGTTCTTCCTCTGACTGCCCAGCTGGCCTCTGCTCTTCCACAGCCTCCCCCACACCCTCCGGAGCCATACCTCCACTCCGTCAGTTGTTCCTCTTCTCCCTCAGAGTCCGACTCTACCAAGGGCATGAAAACCTGGAAACTATGTCAGGATGCTTTTCATTGACTACAGCTCAGCCTTCAATACTATCCTGCCAAGCGTTCTTATTGAAAAGCTGACTTGACTTGGATTTTCCCTCTTCCATCTGCAACTGGATCAAAGATTTTCTGAGGGACCAACCACAAACACTGAGGGCTGGGTCTGTCACATCCACCTCCCTGAAGCTTAGCACTGGCTGCCCACAGGACTGTGTGCTCAGTCCCTACCTGTACATGACTATGTATCATCTGAGCCATCCACTATGATAATTAAGTTTGCAGATGATACTACTGTACTGGGTCTCATTACAGGTGGAGATGAAACAGTGTACGGGGGGATGAGTTCAAAAATTATCCTCATGGTGCATAGAAAACAACCTGCATCTAAACATCAGCAAGACAAAAAAGATGGTATTAGACTTCCAGAAGAAGAGAGAGGAACCTGCCCCACTTTACATTGAGGGGAGCTCCTCCTTTAAATTCCTGGAAGTCTACTTCAGCAAAGTTCTTACCAAGAAAATAAACACAACCCAGGTAGCCAGAAAGGCCCAACAGAGTTTCCATTTCCTTAGGATCTTGCAAAAGAATAAAGTGGAACAATGACTCATGACCTCCTTTACTGGTCCACAATAGAAAGCGTCCTCACATATTGCATTACGGTGTGGTATGCTAGCTTGACAGCCGCGGATAAAAAGACATTACAGAAGGTGGTGAGCACAGCACAAAACATTGTGGGCTGTTCCCTGATACCACTAGATGACATCGATAGGGCTCGCTGCCTTGGAAGAGTGAGGAAAATTCTCAGGAACGACTCACATCCCGGTCACCACTTCTTCACTCTCCTACCATCGGGTAGGAGATATAGAAGCATAGCCAGCCACACCAACAGGCTGAAGAACAGTTTCTACCCGTGGGCTGTCAGACTTCTGAATGGAAAATAACTTCATGTCAACATAGTATGATAGACTTGTGGGGCCGGCGCATTGTGCAACAAGATCACATAGTGTAATAAGATTGGGACTGGGTTAGGGACTTCTGTTCTTACTGTGAGTTGTGTTGGGGGGGTGCACAAAGGGAGGCTCAGCCAATCTCAGCGGTGGTGGGTGGGTGGGAAGAGGACATGGTTTTGCACATGCAAAGTCCACTTGTGCAAATGTAGCTTTGCATTCCCAAATTGTGCACACACCCACTTTGTATTCCCAAATTGTGCACTCACCCCCAACAGGTGATTGACTGGCACCAGGCAACAGACCAGGGACTTCTGCTGTTTATGATGATTAACAAAAAATATCTTCCTTCCACATATCCAACTGCTTCATAAATTGCTTTTTTATAACATCTAAGTTTACCTTTTTTGAGGATTTGATCATCTTATTCAAGTAAAACTTTTTCCATTTTACGATTTCTTTCCATTCTCAAATAATTTATTTTTCCTTCATATCATATATTTTATATAACTGATTCATCTCAACATATTTGTCTTATATTCGATCTCTATTTTCCAACACTTCTTCATTCTTAACTTTACACATTCCCACTGCGTGATTACTTAATTCTTATTTGCAAAAAATGACAGAAACATGCTCTTATATTCAGCAATTTTTGCTTTCTTGAGCAAATATTCATTCATTGCCACAAACAACATAGCAACTACTATATTTTTATGAATATTTGCATGTTAAATTAGTTCATTTCTTCATCTTTAATAAACACTTTTCAAGATATATCCTCTGTCTAGTTTTTTGGCATGTACGTTGTTAGGAATATGAGTCACCTAACAGCTATTTGGGTTAGAAATATATAAACCAGGATAAACATTTTAAAACTGTAACTTTAAGAAAATGCAAAACTGTAATTAGGTGTGGTTTCTCAAATGGCCATAAGATGGAGCCAGAAACCTGGTTTGTCTTAGTCTTAGTCTCAGAAGAGTGTGTCTGAGTGAGTATCTCTGTTTCCTTCTGTTGGAAAGTATTGCCGTTCCTCCATTTTTCCTAATTGACTGATATTCATGGATTTAATGTAAGTCTGATACTGAACTGTTTTTGACACTGGAATTTGACATTTGGATTATCCCTGGATGAAAACTGACTGATTTTACCTGTGAATGACTTTGGACTGCCTATTTTGGACTTTGCTTAACATTTCTGGAAGTAAAAACCTACATTTACTGTACAATATATCTGTGTGCTGTATGTGTATTATTCAAACACTCCTCTCAAATACGTCTCCCTGTATGCGCTCATTCTCCTAATGGGGAATTACCTCAACATATGTGTAAATACATAAACCTCCTAATTGGTGGGATATGGAACTAACCATATATTGGTTTGCATGAGAGTCTCTAGTTTAAGAGATCCTAAACCAAGTAGAATAATGTAAGTATAACTAGGATAAAACTGGACTTTGCTTGTATGTAATCTGCCAAGTGACCTTTACTGTCCTTGTCATTAACAGGGAACACTTGTGTACAATTAAGGCTAATAATCTAACCTATACTTTCTTGATCATATTAAAAAAAGCATTATATGTTAGACTTATTAGATAAACCCCATAAGTGTTTCTGAATGACTTTGCATGTGGGAGGAACACTTAATGGTGCAGAAAAATCCATATTAGCCTGCCAGTCCAATTATAGTAAAGATTTACTGAACATTTTAAGGGGATAGAAAAGACAGAGTAGTAGGGTGCAGAATAAAGGATTAGTACAGTACAGCCATGGACTGAAACAAGCTATTCTAGCTCAATAGATTTACTCAGGATTTTTAATAGCAATAGTTGTCAAGCCTGAATTTAAATTGGGGGTGGAATCGTATGAATTCAGTTTGAGGACTGGAAGGAGGAAGACCTGACGTGAATGAAGCTCCAGCCAAAACAACATATCTGGGCGATGAATAAGCTGCATTCCAACTGCTGCTCGGCCAGAGAAAGGAGGAACGAAGTTGCCAGGAAACTATTTTATATCCTGGTTGGACAATGTGACTTATTGTTTTGGAAAAATGAGAACCTTTTTGTTATAATGATTTGGAAGCTCGGGAAATTTTCAGTACTGGCTTCCACCAGTTAGTGCCAAGATGTGTAATGAAATAAAATAATTATTTGAGGAATTACAATGCCTCCGAGTTCATTTTATGATGATTGCATTACTCGGAACCTGACAATAGCACTTAGACTTATATACCACTTCACATTGCTTTACAGCCCTCTCTAAGCTGTTGACAGAGTCAGCATATTGCCCCCAATAATTTGGGTCCTCATTTTACCCACCTCAGAAGGATGGAAGGCTGAGTCAACCTTGAGCCTGGTGAGATTTGAACTGCCAAATTGCAAGCAGCCAGCAATCAACAGAAGCCTGCAGTACAGTATTGTATTCTAATAACTGTGCCACCATGGCTCATAATAGCACCTTGTATCTTGGTTTTATTCTGATAACTGAATAAGAAAGTTAGGAACACCAGGAATAATACCAAAAATAATTAGGATTATTTAGAAGTTTGTCTATGGGTGACTTTACTGATAGGCAGAACCACCAATTGGGTAAAATTACTAGAATTTACTTAAGTAAATTTAGAATTTACCTAAATAAGCAAGAATAAATTAAGAAGCAATGATCTAATAGAGCCATAGAGACACAGTGGTTAGAATAAGGAATTAGCACAGTGGTTAGAATAAGGTATTGTAGGCTAATTATGTTAACTTCTGATTTGATTCTCAATGTTGACTCAGCTTTCCATCCTTCTGAGGTCAGTAAAATGAGGACCCAGGTTGTTGGGGGCAATATGCTGACCTTATAAAGGGGGCTTAGAGAGGGCTGCAAAGCACTGTGAAGTCTAAGTGCTACTGCTACCATGTTTCTCACAAAATAAGGCTGGGCCTTATTGTTTTTTGACCCCCGAAAAAACAGCTAGGCCGTCTTGTATCCTCGGGTGGGCAGGTGGCGACAGCTTGGATGTTCGGGAGACCTTCCGCCACCGTTGCTTTCCCTTCTCCCTTGCTGCCGTGGCATTAGAGCAACGCCACGGCATTTGGCGCAGCCACGTGCGGCCAGCCAGGGTTACTCCCTGCAACCGGAGCCCTGCGGAGACACTTGGCTTCAGGCGCTCCTGTCGCCACTTTCCCTTTGCCTTTGAAGGTAAAGTGAATTCTTTTAAAAACGACACCCTACTACAACAAAGCCTCCCCTGCCTGAGAGGGCAGCCCAACCCCACGTGGGGAGGCGAATCTCCCGGGGCCGCAGTGCAGGATCGGCCCACCTTGGTAGAAGTGCCCAGCCGCCATCCCTGCCTGGCGCCGGGCAGAGCGCGAAGAGCTTCGCCTGGGGTGCCCAGCGCAGCTGACAGGCGGGCCCTCCTGCCCGGCAGCAGAGCTCTCACCAAGGCAGCGAGCACCTCCCCGCCGGACTCTCCGCTCATCCCGCCAGGGCCGCGCCAGAGCTGTGCGGGCTGGGCAGAGCCAGGAAAGTGAGCCGCGGGTGCGCGCCCGCCTGCCAAGCAAAAGAGCCGGGCCGACCTGAGCTTGGCTTCCTTCCCAAGTCCCTCCAGCGCGAACCCGAAGGTGCCACCGGAAAAGGCTGCCCCAGGCAGTGATAGCGCTCACCTGTCTGTGGTGAGAGAGAGCCCGAAGTCCCCCGTCCTTTCCACCCATCACCCAGCCCGTCCCCATCCCCACACATCTCCAAATGTGCCGGCAGCTCCAAACGCTGCAGCGGAACAGGCATCAGGAAGAGGTGCTGACTCGGCGGGGCTCAGCTCGGAGGACGCGGCGCAGGCCGTCGCCTTGCCTCCCTGTCCACGGAAAGGTGGGTGCTATCACTGCCTCGGGCGGCCTCTCCTGGTGCCCCCTTCGGGTTCGGGGTGGACGGACTTGGGAAGGAAGCCAAGCTTGGGTCAGCCCGGCTCTTTCGCTTGGCAGGCGGCCGCGCACCCACAGCTCGCTTTCCCAGCTCTGCCCAGCCCACACGGCTCCGGCACGGCCCTGGTGGGATGAGTGGAGGGCCCGGCGGGGAGGCGCTCACTGCATTGGTGAGAGCTCTGCTGCCGGGCAGGAGGGCCCACCTGTCAGCTGTGCTGGGCGCCCCAGGCGAAGCTCTTCACGCTCGGCCCGGCGCCAGGCAGGGATGGCGGCTGGGTGCTTTTCCCGGCATGGGCCGATCCTGCGCTGCAGCCCCAGAATATTCGCCTCCCCATGTGGGGTTGGGCTGCCCTCTCGGGCAGGGGAGGCTTTGTTGTAGTAGGATGTCATTTTTAAAAGAATTTGCTTTACCTTCGAAGGCAAAGGGAAGGCGGCGACAGGAGTGCCTGGAGCCAAGTGTCTCCGCAGGGCTCCGGTTGCAGGGAGGAGCCCTGGCTGGCCGCACGTGGCTGCGCCAAATGCCGCGGTGTTGCTTAACACCGCAGCAGCAAGGGAGAAGGGAAAGCAATGGTGGCGGAAGGTCTCCTGATATGAAGTGCCCCACCAACGCAGGCAGCACCATATCTGGGCATGCAACAAAAGTACTTCCTAACGGCAAGCCCCCCCGCCATTCCTCCCCCCATTTTGCATGTTTAATATGGGCCTTAATTTGGGGGGAGGGGCTTAATTTGATTTTATGCCAATAAAACATGGTGGGGCTTCCTATTGGTGGAGGCCATATTGTTGGAGAAACACGGTATATTCCTGTAAAATAATCTTTCACACTTTCAAAGAGATGCTGCTGAGATATGCCTAAAATGAGGCACAAAATGAAACAGTCACCTCAGTCAATTGTGAGATTTTATACAGGGCAAGACAAGCAGACCTGGGTTTTATCACGGATTGCCTTTTACAAATACATTCCTAAAATGTAGTCCTTTGTTAAACTTGACTGCTTTCAGAAAAATTGTCTTGTTTTTGACCTTTCCTTAAGGTACCTATGTACATGCAAATGAATGGTGTTGTTCTAGAAGGGTGGCTAGATGTATTTATAATGACTAAGTTGCTTCTGCAGATGAAGCATTTGTATTATTTGCCCTCTTCAGTTCTCTTTGTGATTAAATTCTCTCATTACAATGAAGGCCATTTATCATTCTCAATGTACAGATAATATGATGATTGATGGCTTTGCATCCAACTGTATAATATGCAAATATAGCCTTTTTCTTTAGCAAAACATTATTCTTTCATTTTTAAATCCTCTTAAACATGAATACATTACATTTCTTATGGGATATGATATTACAGGGCTTGAACTCCCCTTGACCTACCTCTTAGACAACAAAAATGATGATTTAATAGCTATTAAACTGAGCTAGCATTCCCATATTAAATTTATGCACCAAGGAAATCATTTGGCTTTTTAAAGCTATCTGAACAGAAATACTGCCTAAATTTCTATAAATAGAAATTTATAAGTGAAATATTGAAAACTGAAAGCATCTGAAGCCTTCTTCAGATTTTGGAAAGTATGTACAGCAGATGGAAGTGGGGATGGCCAATTTAAAAGTCCAGTTTGAAGAAATACCACAGATAAAGAGTGGGCATTCCTCTGCAGGCTGCTATCCTCCTCCAATAGAAAGTGTTTAGAGGAATTATGAAATGAGAAAAGGTAGAGCTAATGTACCGAGCCGAGGCTTGTTCTATGCAACAGTGCCACATTTTACAGATATGAAAAGTCTGATGGAATAAAAATGATTAAAACGCCGACACTATATTTTTGTTCCCAGTGAATAAATTAGGTCCCCACAATTTGTGACCAAAGAACCAGAAGAAAAGCCAGCAGGTACTTTTCTTGATAATGACCTTCCCCAATCGACAAGGGGCCTGCTCTAAGTAGCCTGCAGGTTTCCTTAGATTTTATCAAGGCTTATTTTACAAACCTAGAATGACTTTATAAAAACCAGTCACAATGCACAATTACATTATCATGCCATTATGCTTAGCACAATAGGAGGGAAAAGATGCAGTGTAGTACATATTGAAAAAAAATATCTTTATGCATTACTTTAGAGGGCTTTTTTTGTCAAACATTCTCATTTTTTGAACAAGTAAATTGCTTGTAAGAAAAATAAAGTATCATTCTGGAAACATGTCAAAACTCTTTACTGTCTTTGGACTCTGAAAGAGTACAAAATCTATAGGTGTTTATCTAATACATGGTAGAAATATCACCATAAAACATGTTTTATTCACCAGAGTCAATTCTACTGCATAATGAATATAATCTGGTGCCCTGAATTCTATACAGTTATAAGTTTCATGTTTACACCTTTTAAAAGCGCAAAAGTAAATGAAACTGAACGGTTATTCAAATATGCTTAGCTAAGTAGCAAGAGCAATGCTGTAAGCATAATTTAACTATGGTAATCCTCGCTTAGTGACCACAATTTAGACTGGCAACATGGTTGCTAAGCAAATCATCATGCAATAAAGTTACAACTTCACTTCCCATTAAACAAGCCACCAAAGGTCATTAAATGCCACATCACAAGACTGCAACCTGTGGTTTTTACTGCTGGCTTCTCCATTGACTATGCTTGTTGGAAGATGATTGTGAAGTGCACAAATAGCAATCACATGAATGCAGGAATCGGGATGCTGTGATAGTTGTAAATATTTGCTGGTTGCCAATGCCAAATGTCAATCACATGACTCCAGGACATTGTGACAGTTGTAAATGTAAGGACTGGTTGTAAAGTTACTATCGTAACTTAAAACAGTTACTAAACAGGGGAATAAGTGAGGTCTACCTGTAGTGGCTAAGGCACAGGATAGAAACTGCAAGACTCTGATTTCTAATCCTGACTTAGGCATGAAGCCAGTTCTCAGCTCTAAGGAGGAAACAATGGCAAGCCACTTAAGGTAAAGGTTTCCCTCGCACATATGTGCTAGTTGTTTCTGGCTCTAGGGGGCAGTGCTTATCTCCGTTACAAAGCTGAAGAGCCAGCACTATCCGAAGATGTCCCACTGACCCACCGCGTCCCTAAATCTTGCCAATAAAATTCCAGGTATTAGTCAACAGCAGTCAACACTGACTTGAAGGAACAAATACAAAACCCACAAATCTAATTTATTATGGTAAGGATAACTGAAATAATCCATTAGCTTTGAATCAGTCAATTTATTCTTACTTATTCAATAAGTAAATGCTATCTCTTTTTCGCATCTAATCATTAAAGGAGTCATTTTATACACCATAATGATAAACATTATGGATACAAAAAGTAACCCTGTTAAATATATAAAGCAGCCATTCATTTTCTCCATCTTTAGTTCCTATGTCAGTCTTCATTCTGGGTGCTATTTCATCTGTCAGCCTATGGCAGAGGACACAAGTTTAGACCTGAAAGACTGACATTTAGCCTTTCCTTAGCTGTAGTCAATCAACACATTCCTGTCTGAACTTTGGAGTACATTTTACAAAATAGTTGGATAGTGTCAATCAGATTCCTGTTTAAAAACTGTTCCTTTTCCCTTTAGGAAATGAAGTCATGTGTGCAAGTTGTGTTGCTGGCTTGTCTGACAGCCTTTCCATCATAAACTCTGCATGGGGGAACCTTAACACTATCAGATAATAGCTGTGTGTGATGGAGTTTATATTTCCTTCAAGAAAAATGCTTGTTACTATAAGGTACAACCCCAAAATAAAAATGTAACAAATACAATTAAAGGGAAATAATTCAAAGAAAATAACTGCACTTTGACTATTTTGAAGATGACTGGTAAAATATAAAAATTGTGTGTCAATCGGTATCTTAGCTGATTGGCAACATCGACTCAGATAAATCTTGACAAGTTTTGTAGAATGACATGTCTTTGGTCAATATATGTACTATTCTATTCTATTTTCCCTACAATAATATCCCTGTGAAGTGAGTTGGGCTGATAGGCTCAAGGTCACCCAATTGGCTTTCAAGGATAAGGCAAGACTGAAACTCAAGGTCTTCTACTTTCTAGTCTGGTGCAGTGGTGGGATTCAATTTTTTTTTTTGCTACTGGTTCTGTGGGTGTGGCTTCTGTGGGTGTGGCCGGGGAAGGATACTGTGAAATCTTCAGTCAGGGGTGGTATTTGCTGGTTCTCCGAACTACTCAAAATTTCCGCTACCGGTTCTCCAGGACTGATCAGAACTTGCTGAATACCACCTCTGGTCTGGTGCCTTGGTCAGATTTCTTGCTCTACACTATGTAGAATAACTAATAGCTATGCAGCAATGAATATTAAAGAATCATGTAGATGACAACCTTGCAAATTTCCCTTCTTAACTAAAATTATCCTTTAAAAATCAAAATATTATTTTTTCTAGCATATGAGAAAAACCAATCTTCTTATATAAAACAGTGCATGATAGAATAATGCAGAATAAGTTAATATTGCAAAAAAGCAGAGTAGATATGGATAAGGTGGTCTTCATATGAGAACAAGCATATTCTTTTGAAAAATAATGGATAGCATGTAGATCTGAATATTGAACTGGAAAATGTACTTTTGCAATGTAAAAACATAACAAAATAAAATAAGTTTATTAATGCTTTATTTCCAAATGTTAACATTTTTTTCATTGGGAAACAAATTTTGTATGACAATGTTTTGCAAAGCTTTCTCACTGAAAACTTAGGCAGTAGAATCACAAGCAAGAAAAATTGGCAGTATCAACATCGGGAAATTGGACAAGAAGCAATACCAGCTTTGAAAATTGAATCTGTAAACCACTTCCACTCATCCCCCTGTAAAGCTTTGATAAATATAAATAAATGTTTGAATTAGAGTTATTTGAAAGCATATCAGAATCTTGCACCTGGGTCCTTGATATTCATCCTGTTCCAAATTGGGAGAAGAAGACAGTATTACCGAACTTATTGGCTATTTGAAACTATTTTCTTGCTGAATTAAAATCCTCTTATTGATAGAAGTTCCTAAAACTGTTCCCCACAACTTCCTACAATCCTGATGTGAATCTGTGTTTCTATCTGGTTTATAAAACCTTTTATAGAATTTTTCTTTTGGCATTTTTATTCAGGGAAAGGCCAAAGGAACCATCATTCTCTCTTTTGGTACTTCTGTATCTAACAGAAAGGTCAGAATGAAACTACAGATTTCGGGAAAAGATAACGCTTGGAGTTGAAGACAATGGGAGAAAAGAAAAAACAAACACTCAAGAACCCAAGAAGTCTTAAATCAACTTTCCCTTCCAGGGTTAAGGGTGTAAACAATAAAAGAAATCTAAAGAAATAAACCAAAAATTCAAATCAATGCCTAATCTGAACATAAAACTTAATTCAAATCAACCCCTTATTTTCCTAATTTTCAATTTCCTTGTGATTTTCCATGCCATTTCCAGATTGGGGTATATTTCTTACTTAGCAATGGTAAGAGAAGCCATTTCTGGAAAGAAGCCATTTCTTGGCCATAGATAAAGGCAAAAAATAAAGGCAAAATGAAAAGGGCGTTGGTACTTACCTGATACGCCCATTCTCTGTGAGCTGTGAAGAGCATCCAGTGATGGGAAGGTGCTTCAGTCCCTTCTAGGAAGGCTGGCCTTAAACTTGAGGGCACTCCTCCTCCTCCACGAGACTCCTCCTTAGCGTCCCCAGTTTTGCGAAGCCAAGGTATTGATACCCTATATGCTTAAGCCTATATAATAACCCTGGCTGGAACAGACCCCCTACCAGACAGAATAAAAGGGAGGGGCTGGATGCTCTTCACAGCTCACAGAGAATGGGCGTATCAGGTAAGTACCAACGACCTTTCTCCCATGAGCTGTTCAGAGCATCCAGTGATGGGACATACCAAAGCTTGGCACTGTCCTAAGGGAGGAACTCCGTCTGGGTTGCAGACCTAACTGTCTCTGAAATAACTTGCTGCAAAACTCGCCTCAGCAGAAGCAAATACGTCAATTTTATAATTTCTAATAAATGGAGATGGAGAAGCCCAGGTTGCAGCTCGGCAAATCTCCTCTATTGTAGCTTGGGTCGCCCATGCTGCTGTGGTGGCCGCACTCCTAGTGGAGTGAGCCGTAATGCCTTGGGGCACTGGAATCAAGTGAGAGTCATACAACTTAGCGATGGTAGCCCATAGCCATCTACCTATGGTAGAGGGTGAAACCTTGCGCCCCAGGGTGTTAGGTTGAAAAGACACGAAGATGGCTTCTTTTTTTTTGGAGGGCGCCGTACGCTCTATGTAGATGTGTAAGGCTCTTCTTACGTCCAAGTGGTGCCATTGGTGTTTGAGCCTGTGTGATGGACGTGAGCAAAAATTTGGGAGCACCAGCTCTTAAGCTCTATGGAATGCCGAATTAACTTTTGGAATGAAGGAGGGATCTGGTCTGAGAACCACTCTATCTGAATGGAAAATGCAGAGATCTTTGTGCACTGATAATGCAGCTAGTTCAGAGATTCTTCGGGCAGATGTAATTGCTATCAGGAAAACTACTTTGTAGGTTAAAAATCAAAGCGTCGTGGTCCTTAGTGGCTCGAAGGGACCTGTAGTAAGGGCCAATAGTACCTTATTTAAGTCCCAAGTTGGATATCGGTGCACTACGGGGGGGGCCTCAAGTTCTTGGCACCGCGCAGAAAACTGCGAATGTGAGGGTGATGAGATATGGAGGTAAAATCATCCCAAGATATGACCGAAGCCAGGGCAGCCACCTGTCTCTGCAGAGTATTGGGTGATAACCCTTTGTTTAGGCCCTCCTGTAAAAATTCTAATAACTGTGCTACTGATGGGGAAGTGGGGTCGATCTGAACCTTCTGACCCCAATGGCAGAAGCTAGACCAGGTGGCCTCATAGATTCGGTTCGTCGAAGGACGTCGAGCCAACTGAATAGTGTGAATAACTTGAGTAGAAAAGTGTTCATCTCTCAGACGTCGCCGTTCAACTTCCATACGGCTAAGTTTAGCCATTGGGGGTCTGGGTGTAGCATTGGGCCTTGAGACGGCGATATGACCGATGATGGGATCCTCCACGGTGGTACCGTCGAGAGGTCCTTCAGGTCCGCGAACCATGCTCGCCTTGGCCAATAAGGAGCCACTAATAGCAGGTCCGCTTTTTCTTCCAGCAACTTCTGAATCAATTTGGGAATCACGGGGAGGGGAGGAAAAGCGTATAGCAGTCCAGTGGGCCAGTGACATCTGAGTGCGTTCACATCCTCTGCCCCCTGTGATGGGTAACGAGAAATGAATCAAGGAAGCTGTGCATTGAGTGGGGAAGCAAACAGGTCGACTACCAGTTGGCCCAACCTCCGAGTAGCCTCCAGAAAGATCTTGGGGTCCAGATGCCACTCTGATTGGTCCAACGTGGCTCTGCTGAGCCAATCCGCTTGTACATTCGCTTCTCCAGATATGTGCTCCGCCTTTAGAGAGAGAAGATGGATTTTGGCCCACAGGAATAGTCTTTCTGCTTCCCTCATTAGTAGATTGGAATGAGTGCCCCCTTGTTTATTGATATGGGCCTTTGTAGTTACGTTGTCTGTTAAGACGAGCACATGTTTGCAATGGAGATGCGGGAGGAATTGTTGAAGTGCCAAGTACACCGCTCTCAGTTCTAGCCAGTTGATATTGTGTGCCTTCTCTGAATCCGTCCAAAGGCCTTGCACTGTATGTGATTGGAAGTGCGGGCCCCATCCCACTAGACTGGCATCTGTTGTAACAATCAACCTGTGTGGATCCTTGAAAGGGCATCCCTTGTTGATTTCGGGTCATGTCCACCATCGTAGAGACTTGAGAACGGTTGATGGAACTGTTACGCAAGTCCTGGCGTTGTCTCTTCCGGCGCATTGGTATGGCAACAGGAACCATTGCAGGGTTCTTGCATGGAACCGGGCCCAAGGGATAATAGAAATACAAGAAATCATTTTTCTGAGCAATTTAGAAAGGAGACATAGTTGTACTTTCCTAAGAGTTCTGATCTGTTGAGCCAAATCTCTAATGCTTTCTTGTCTGTCAGGGGAGAGGAAAACTTTGCCTTCCAGGGTATCAATGATGGTGCCAAGGTGAATGAGTCTAGTAGAGGGTGTTAAATGACTTTTTGACCAATTGATTGAGAACCCATGTTGTAGGGTTACAAGTGTAGTTTGAGTGTTTGAATTTGCTTGATTGATGGAAGATGTCAGAATAAGAATGTCATCCAAGTAGCATTGAAGTTGGATGGACCTATCTCTGAGTGATGCTGCCAAGGCAGCCAAGACCTTTGTAAAAGTTCTTGGAGATGAAGCTAGGCCAAATGGGAGAGCAATATATTCGTAATGGATGTTGTTGTAACAGAAACGAAGGAATTTGAAATGTGAGGGCCTAATTGGGATATGTAAGTAAGCTTCCGTGAGGTCTATGGAGGTAAGGACATCGTCTTTTCTGATGCTGAGTAAGATGGATTGGAGAGTGGTCATTTTAAATTTTCGGTAAACTAAATATTGGTTTAGACGTTTTAAGTCCAGGATTGCCCTCCATCCCCCTGAACTTTTAGGGACCACGAAGAGGTGCGAATAAAAACCAAGACCTTTTTGATTAGAAGGGACGAGTTGTACGGCCCGGATCTCTAGGAGATGTGCTATGGCTGTGTCCATGAGAAACCTTTTTTCTGTGTCCTTGGAAATTGGGGACTTCATAAAAAAATCTGGGGGGGTGGAGCTCAACTCCAGTGCCAGACCAAATCGTACTGTGTTCCTGACCCATGTGTCAGTGGTAGAGGAGTCCCATTGGTTGGCAAACCTTTTAGGCGACCACCAATGGGAATCTCATTGTGGTCATTACTTGGACCTGCGGAAGGGCCTAGATCCTGTTCCTCAAAATTGTCTCCTAGGATGGAGTCCCCTTCTATATCTGTCCCCAGGTTCAATTCTATCGGTCTGTTGTCTGAATCCAGGCTGTCTTTGAAATCTTGGATAGTAGGGTTGGTAGAAGGGGCGAAAGGAACCCCTATGAAAGGGCTGTGGTGATCTGGACTCTGATCGATGAAAAGAGAGGGAAGACTTTTCTTTTTGGTTCTGGTTTCAATTAGGAATGGTTCAAGCGCACTGCCAAATAGTTTGTTCTCTGAGATGGGAGCTGAGGCAAGCTGCCACTTGTGCTTGACATCTGCCTGCCAATGCCTGAGCCAAAGTAACCTTCCAGCCGCAATTTGGGAAGCAATGGCCCTAGAGGAAAATTTAACTACATTGAAAACTCTGCAGCAGCGATTAATTTAGCCACATCTTGATGTGCCCTAATGTTTGAGGCTGGAATGGTATCCCTCAGGTGGCAGAGCCATCTGAGAGATGATCTGGTGAAAAAGGAGGCAGCTGTGGTCACTCTGATGGCCCATGCATCCGAGGCGTGTGCCCTGCGGAGGGCTAGTTCCGCCCTCTTTTCCTCAGGCTTGAGAGCCTCTTCAGCTTCACTTGGGATGGCTGAGGAAGATGCAAGCACAATGATAGGCTCATCTACTTCTGGAGTGTTTAGAATTTTAGAGAACTCGGGTGCCAAATTATAGTATTTTTTATCATGTCCTGGGGGAGCGGGATATGAGGCTGCTGCAGCTCATTGTTTTTGTACTAAATTGGAAAACATGGGTGGCACAGGGATAACGTTTGCCTCAGTGACTGGTTGAGAGAATATGAGATCCTCTGCTTCCCCTGGAGTATTTGGTGGGGGAGGGGTACCCGTATTATCCAGTGTTCTTGGCCTTAAACAGCAGGGATTTAAATAATTGTGGGCGGAATAATCCTGTAAATACGCGGAAGTCAGGTGAGAGGCCTTCATCGTCAGACATTCCCCTTTCTAGCGGATCCACCACTGACAATACCTGGTCAATGGTGTGTACTGACCTCTCCTCCATTTGATCCATTGGATCCCCTTGATCTCCCATATCCTGTGTGTACTGAGGGTCTCTGACAATGGGCAACAATAGTTCTGCGGGAGGGGGGGTACCTGATGAAGATGTGGATCTGTGATGCCCAGAGATCATTCAGAAAGAGATCCGCAACCCAAAGCTGAGGGTGTTCATCCTGCCTGAATAGCCTGTTGGATGCCTGTTGCTATGCCCTTCTGGATAGCTAGCTCCATCCACGCCCTCATGTTGGCAGGGATTTCCTCCAGAAGTTCCTCCTCTTATCTGAGGCCAGTTGCAGTTGGCGTAAATGTTGCCTCTGAGGCCCTCCTTGGGTAGAGAATGTTAGAAAGAGCCTCCTGGAGAGTTGTATCGATATGCTGCTCCTTCTGGATAAATCCAGAGGGGCGGTTGGAGGGTTCTGAGCCTGTGAGGTAGAGGGTATGATGAGTGGTGAAGAGGTGGGCTGTGCAGTGTACGTTTTTCCACCTGCCTTTCTAATGCCTGATGGCATCTGTGTGCATCTTTCTCTGCTGCCTTAGAGGTCTTTTTGGACTCCATGGACTTATCTCTATTTTTAGCAGTTAGTCTAGATCTGGAGTTGTAGCTGCTGGCCATGGTAATGCCTTTGATAGCAATGGAAAGAGGCTATGAAATTAGGTGGCTGGAACACCTAGGGGCCTTTAGCGAATGTTGTCTCCTTGTACTGTTTTGCTTTGTTATCTGTCTGTCTATCTATCTATCTATCTATCTATCTATCTATCTATCTATCTATCTATCTATCTATCTATCTACCTTTTAATAACTTAAAGATTTGTAGAATTTAAGTCAATCAAGTCAATTTTTGAATAAAATACTTGTAATATCAAATATGGAGACCAGAACACCCCACTCCAGACCTGGCACCTACATGAGGGCACAGAGGTCTTTAACTGATAATTAGATCAGTTTAGCTGCACTCATTGCCTGGGGAATCTAGCAGTTCAAGTCCTCTATCATCCAGTGGACTGGTGGCAGGGACTCCCCCTTCCCATGTCCCCCCAAAAAAGGAAACCTTGTTGGGTAACTTTCCTCACAGACAGTAACAATTACTCAGCAAATTTAACCACGCAGCCTCGTTGCAGAATGAAAACGAAAGCAGCTATCACCGCCCGGCCTGATGAAAGCAAAACCGCTCAGTGGGAAGGCGCAGGGGCTAATTCCCTGCCCTAAGGTGTTCTGCAGGGAAAGCCTCGTAATAAAAAGGAAAAAAAGGCTGCACTTTTAAATGGAAGCTTCAAACCTCAAAGGGACAGAGCGTTTACTCAGCCGGCTGGGAGATTGGAGAGATAAGCCTCCTTGATTAGAAGTTTAAGGCAGCATGTCTCTGAAAGGAGAGGCTTTTAGCCTCAGGGCAGATTGGAAAGATAAGCCTCCCCGTTTATGAGGCTTTAGCCTCGGGAGGCTGGAATGTCAAAACAAAACAAAACAAAACAAAAAACCGAGCGAAGTGACTTTTGGAGATTCCCAGGGGGGTGGTTGGTGACAGAAACTATGGTATTACCTGACCTGAGAAATAAATCAGCTAAATCGCCAGTGTTCTGTTCCGACCAGGAAAACAATAACACAACCTGTCTGAAGAAAGGCTGACCTAAAACTGGGGACGCTAAGGAGGAGTCTCGTGGAGGAGGAGGAGTGTCCTCAAGTTTAAGCCCAGCCTTCCTAGAAGGGACTGAAGCACCTTCCCATCACTGGATGCTCTGAACAGCTCATGGGAGAAGTGATGGTCTTGTCTTTTAAGTTTATCCCTCCTAAAAGCAGGGAAAATGTTCTAGTTGCTTAGAATTTGAGTTCCCTTGTCTTTGTTGTCCTCTCCTTATGATCAAGAATGATCCGTTGATTAACACATTCATATATGAACTTGTGGGTTATGTTTTCTCCTTTTACTTCAGGGTGACACACACACATGACACACATCTGATAATGATAAAGTGCTAATAGAATTGCTGCTCATTTTGTGTTCTATTTAATTACACAAAATACATGCTTAAGATACATTTTCCCTCCCAATGTTCACCTCCCAATGACCCTGACCTAATGTAACCTCCCTATTGCAACAGTCATCACAAGATCCTCACTTGACACACATACTACACTGATGGTAAAAAGTTTTACCTTTTCATTTTTCAAAAGGAGTTTGGCATGATCTCTTCCAAAAATGTAATATGCTACATATTAAAATCAATGGGTTGAGAACAATCTGGTGTGTGTGTGTGTGTGTGTGTGTGTGTGTGTGTGAGAGAGAGAGAGAGAGAGAGAGAGAGAGAGAGAGAGAGAGAGAAATAGATCTTGTTCTTGTTACATGTATTCTCATCCAAGTGTTTTTCCTGTCACTTTGTGATGACTTCTTGTGTAAGAGTAGAGCTTTATTTTCACGGTTGCCCATTAGCAATGAAAAGGAACAGATTGAACCAACAAGCAAAGCAAACACATCTCCTAGTCTCAATTTCAGTGTTGTTTTGCAATGAGCAGCACCTTGTCTTTTCTAAATGAGAATTAATCACTATGTAAAACTAGTATAAATATGTATCTTTGTCATCTTGGTCTATCTGAAGAGCTAAACTCTAGTAAGTCTCTGGACATTTTAGAAACTGTTACTATAGAATAATATAATCTACCCAGTATCTTATGATACCCCAAATTCTGTTCTCAAGAAAGATGAATCACCGAATAATCCTTAATATATATATATATATATCAAGGAATTATAAAGAGTTATTTTATAGTGAAATAGGAGAACAGAGACTAAAAGGTAAAGGATTCCCTGTCCTGTTGTTTCTGACTCTGATGACAATGCTCATCTCCATTTCTTGGCTGAGGGAGTCAGTGTTGTCCAAAGACAATTTCCATGGTCACGTGGCCAGCATGGCTATATGCTCACGGAATGCTGTTACCTTCCCACTGAAGTGGTACCTATTAATCTACTTGCATTTGCATGCTTTTGAACTGCTAGGTGGGCAAGAGCTGGGGCAAATAACGGAAGCTCACTCCATTGTGCAAACCCAGGCTGCCAGCTTTCCAGCTGACAAACTCAGTTTTCTTAACTGCTGAGTCCTTGCACCCTCATATTGTCATATAATTAAGTTACAAACGCATGACTTTCAATTTCACAACTAACAACTGCTTTTATTAGTGGCCACTATCTATAGATAATTCTCATTATTTTTTACTTTCCCCTTTCTATTCCATTTTTTGTCACCATCAATTGTTATGATTGCATATTTGTATTTCTATAAAATCTATATCTCTATATAATATAGGACAGAACTCTATTAATTTGATGTTGTGAATTGTGATCCACAAAAAAGTATGCAACAATAAATCTGGTATAAAATGATACAAGACTTTCCATGGCCTTATTGCAATAGATGAACAGTACTATATTATACATACAAGTTATGGATTCCAATTGGGAATATCCTTCATGTTGATTGCATCTTTATTTGATGGTGCGATAGTCAGGTGCCTGCATAAATTTGAAACAATGGATATTTCCATGAGATAGGCTTCAGCTGGAGGAAATTTTGAACTACCAAGGAGAAATCCATACCCTCACAAATATTAGCAGGGCAAGCTATTGTACATAAGCAGAGAGCAAACCTGACAGTCACTAGCACTGATGATGCTACTTAGTGAGATAATGAAACATTCAAGCAAATAACCAATCTCAGAGAGCACCGAGGCTTTTAAAATAATATGCAGAGGTCATTTAATTCTTCCTTATCTAAAATGTAACAACTACAGGTTCCTTTCCCTCCTAGCCCCCCATCATTTCCCTAAACCTGTGAGTTTGGGGATCTCTGCCATATTTACCATGGCACAGGAGTCCCATTGTAATTTACCTGCATGTTATGAGCAGACCTTCTTATGTGAGACAGCAAAGATTAGAAATAATGGCTCTTTATTGATTAAACTGCCCATCAACATCTGTGCCCAGACAGTGTAACATCAGAACAACAGGTGTGATTTAGAATCTATTGATAGATTGATACTAGTGTCTGAAAATGTAAGCACTTGGAAAGTTCATAAGGCTTCAGAAGAATTCCAGATCAGATGTCTATAATATGAAAGGATAGTGAATGCATAATGTTCGAAGGGGCTATATTTGCATTTACAAAGTAAAAGAAGTGGCACTGAGAGATCGAAAATAAATAAGGAGATGAATCGAACAACACAGTTCAGGTGAATCTAATAGTAAGACAGACTATATAACTATATCTTTTCAGCTCATATTACTTTCATTAAGCTTCAAATTCGTTCATTGATACCTAAAAATTATAGTAACAGCAATAATGGATAGTCCCACTGATCCTTGGGATGGATATTTACCACATTGGGGGACCCCGGATCTATGACATCATAGCAATACATGCTTTTATTTCTCACATGAGTTTGACCTTCATGTAGAATGCAAAAATGCTAACTAGGGATAGAAGAAAATGAGTTAAATTGGTAGACAAAACATACTCCAATTGGATTTCCTTTGAAATGTCTTCTCTTGTTTTACTAAGAAAACCAGCAACAATGTCTCCAGATAAGTAAAACTGTTAAACATGCAGAGCTAACCCAATTGTTTCTTATTTAGTTAGAGCTTGCCATTTTGAAAGTTTGTTGAATGAACCTTACAAAACTGCATATTTAAATGTCCAATTATTAGTCTGGTTCAAATAGTAATACATTTTCATCATAAAATTATCATTATAGTTGTGAATCATTCTTTTTTCATGCTCAGATCCCTGTACTGTAGCTATGGTCATGTCAAGGCAGTGGAAAATGGGAGTAAAAATGTTCTAAACAGTACCTAACTCATCTTTGCCAATCAAGATCTTCTCTGGTTCAAGACATATATTTCAGAAATTCACAAATATGTAGCCATTTAACTGATAATAAGATGCCACTAACTTTCCATTTTATTTATTTGAATTCCCAATTGCAAATATGGAACTTCTTTGTTCCATATTTCTAATTCTACAGAATTAGAATTGTAGGACACGTAATATATCTGTGCTACAAAGCAGAACCTATAATTTGTTTCAGCAATGGTACATTTTCTGCCCAATTACCTTTTCCTAGGCCAAGAATTGCATTTGGTCTTTGAGTGGCAACCCAGGGGCCATAGCTTTAAAAATAGCAGCTGCAGAAGTGTTAAAAAAGGACTATGTTTACATATTTTTAATTAATTTAAATATTGTCCATAGATTATTCCCTGTATTTAACCACATTCTCTTTTCTATTGTTTTCAAAATTAGAATTGGTAATTTTGAAGATCTGGCTCTCCTCTCCCACTTTCTGTGGAATGTTCTGTAACCTGAAATAGTGCATCTAAAGAAGCAACCATGATAATAATATAGGAGAACACAGATATCTGCATTTATGTCAGACACAGTTAATGGTGTATTTGTAAGATTGCAGCATAGACAATTTATTTAAGCCTATACACAAGAATCTAGTCAACTTACAGTCAGCACTAAATTAGTGCCAGATAAGGGTTAAAGGAATTCACAGGGAGCTGGACTTGGATCTAAGGCAATGCAAGGATTCTATACTGATGACACATTTAAATCTCCCTCCCTGCTCTACCTGCTCTTCACCTACATCTTATCTGCCATAATACCACCCACAAAAAAAATCTTCACCCATTTATAGTTTGAACAACATGAGCTGCAGGCAGATTCCAATTATGAAAATTGTTTTTCAGATTCTCATGAGTTAATAAAATATTCTGATAATTCATTAATAAAAGAGTTGCAATCTCATCCAGAATTCCTATGAAATAAATGGACAATCATAACCCACTCATGATTTTTAGAGTTAACATTAATTTTAATGAATTAACGCACATTATAGTTAGTGGGTTTGATGTGCAATTTATGGGAATTATTCTCTAATTTTGCAATTAAAATACAATTATTTTAAAACGATCCTAAACATCTAATTCTATTTTCCATTACTTATGTCATTTTAGCATAGATTATAGAGATTTGCAACTTTCTTAGCTCAAAAACACTACATAAGTACAAATAAATGTTAATTAGTTTCTAGGGAACTGCATGTTATATAAAAAATATCAAACAAACTTGTATCAGTATAAAAGCAGTAAGCAGCAAGAACACATATCACAAGTACACCAAATGTGTCACTTACATACCTCTTTTTGAAGGTGACATTCATCATTTTTCTTCCAACATAAATAAAATAATAATTGAACTCAGATTATCAAATGGTAGTTAAGGAAAACTAAAGACATCTGTAGGAATTAAATTTTAACTTATACTGAGATACTATTTTTAGCCTGTTCCCTATTGCAGTTTTTCTTGTCACATACTATTCTCACCACAATAGTTAAATGGATAACCCATGCAGATAATAATTATATGGATATGAGTCATACTTGTAGGTCTAAGAAATAAGAGTTTAATTTAGTGTAGTTATACAAAGAAATTGAGCGATTCTGAATTGATTCTAAAGGGAATCTACTGTGTTCTATGGAATAAATAAAATGGACAGCAATCTAGAGTTTTGGTTAAAATGAGAAGTCTAATGGCAGATTTGGACTCCCTTCAGAATGAATTATTTAATTAATGTTTTCACATTCTTCATTCTCAATGTATATGGCTGGCTTTTGTTGAATGGGATACTACATAAAATATAGTCTGAGTATTCATTTATCTTCATTAGAAAAGATAAATTCTATGGATTGTATACATTTACTATTGAAATGAATGGCTGAGTTTCCATATTAAATGCTGCACCAAGATGCATGTGCTTTAAGGCCAGCTTCAACTCTCAAGGAATATAGGAATGTATTTACTGTCTATTCTGTTTGATAGCAATTTTTCTGGAGAAGTTTGTCATATCTCCTGCTACCTGAATCCTAGTAACTGATATGCAAAACATGTGTTTTCCTATTGAAATATGGTCCTATTGTGTCACAATCTTTATTTTGTATGTGAAATTACATGAACACTAAAGTTGTTACATTAGCAAAGCACGTGTCTGTATGCGATATATAGAGGCTCAGTCCCTGGCATCTCCATATTCGGCTGGAGATGCCTGAAACCATGTCAGTTAGCATTGACGAAACTGGACTACACAAAGAGCCTGATTCAAGTAATGTAAATTCTCATATCTCTATGTATATCTTGTAAAGGGTGTACACTAAGATCTATTTCCAAAGCTAGAGTACATATTGTTTCTTGTTACCATGAGGCACTTATTTGTCAGCTACTGCATGAATGCAAATAATTTTTCTACAATATAAGGCAATCTGTGAGTAATTATTGTAAAACATTTGGGCTGATAAAATAACAATGAAATAAAGAATGAACTGCAAAGCACAACCACAAGAATAAATCCGTTGAAAGAAACTTGAGATTGCTATCAAGATCTTTTCAAGGAAGCAAAGTTCTCCCACACAGAATGTCAAAGAGATCTCTAAAGAACTGTTGCTCATTGTAAAAACATGAATTGTTCACTATTGCTACACAATTGGAAATCTGTTTTGTTCTGTATAAAGATTGCAGTCATAAGCAACAATGTCATATCAGTACAATTTGTATGAGATTTTCTAGGCTATGAATATATGTAAGTATGAAAACCTTAAAGATGAATAATTACATAGAGACTGCTGACATCTGAAACAAGCTACTTCTTATTTCAACTGGATATAACTAACAGTTGTAAAGACAAGAGTCAGAAGAACTAGATTCTATATCATTTCAGCAAAGCTGAATAAAGTAGGGCAAAGTTTCTGAGATTCTAGAAATTCTAGAACAGAAATAAAATGCCTTGTATAATTTGTCCAAATGTTACATAACCTGAACCTACTGTAAAAGCTGGAATTGTCTACGTTCAAACATTTTAGTTTCACAATTTTATCTTCATTGGTTTTACTTTGTGTATGACTTATTGGAATTCCAAAGACAATCTATCCAAGTATTATATAAGAAATAGAAAAGGACTCCCTATGGAGAAGCCCACCAGTCAAATTCACAGGAAGCAATCCATGTTTGATCACTGACATTACAAGGAAAAAGAGGTTAATTAGGAGACAATGTAGGTGACATTCTATTTTGTATAATCACCAAACTTTGTCAAAAGTAGATGTGATCTTGTAAAATTAATTTCAGATTATTTCCTTAAATAAAACTTGTAGAAACATATAGAATGAGCTTTACATTGGAGGTTACACTATAAGGACAAAGTCTGTCCACATTTTGCAACAATCCACAGTAGATAATGAAGGTAGCAGTAGCAAGTTGGATTCTGCCAAGATGCAGTTCTTTTGTTCCATGATTTCAATTTTAGCATGAACAAGAGTGTACTCGATTCACAGAACTGTGCCTTTTGTTCATGCTCTAGAAACTTCAGCCAATACTTCTGGTTTTGGATCACAAACTGTTGTGTGCTAAACTAATATTAAGAATGAGCAAGTGAGCAAAACAGAATGACCTTGTCACCTGACAAAATTTCCAGTTTCCCTACTCTGTGGTGACCTACATCATGGTCATTGTCTCTTTAAATTTCAGCAGTATCCTTCATAGTGTTTCTCTTCTGGAGATGTCATATCTGTCCAGGGTGATACAAAACTTCATTTCACTCTACTTTGAATATTATAATGCATTTTATAGCAATTTACCTTTGAAAAGCTTTCAGAAGTACAGTACTGTAAATCTCAATTTAAGAAACCTTAGACTTTCAGGCTTTGGGACAAAAGACATAAGTGTCCATGTACTGAATGTTTCTGCCCACGCATAAAGTATGAATAATGTCCATATAAAATGTCTTTCTCAGCACAAAATATACCAAGTACCACCACGTGAAATCCTTTATTGAATTATACGTCCTTGTAAAAGTAATAAAATCACTTCTTAAAATTACAGAGTAATTCTACAGATATTTATTCTGAAACAAGCTCTAAGAAACCATTTTGAGGTAAATTTATATACAGTAATGAGGACTGAAGCTTTGAATCCTTTTTCATAACTCTAACCTCTCAGATGAGCTTATCAAGAAAATTATGCAGAATTGGTTGCAAGGGAAGATACTACACAGCACTTTCATCCCTTCTGCTTCTGATTTATCGGAGTTGTTCTTTATTGCCTAGCCTTCTGGGAGGTCCATGAGTTGGAACTACAATGTAGAAGCAAACAGTACTTTAAATGCAAAACCTTAAGTCCTTACTAAGACCAGTCTGCTCGTGCGTCCATACGTGTGAGCATGCGAAGCCATTTCCCCTCGCTCACACTATTGAGATCAAACAATTACTGTTTCTAAAGCAAATACAAAAAATAAATAAAGCCCATAAGTGGCATTTCAGGAAGCATTTTTCTCCATACAGCCTGGCAAATAGCTGCTTGGCATGCTTTAAATGTAAGTCCTGCAGAGTAACAGCTTTTAGCATGGAAGGAAAATGCTGAACAGCAATCAATTTCTAGGCTAAATGAGACAGAAAGGTCATGAGGAATGGGAAAATAGTAAAGCTGCTTTATTTAAATAAATAAGGATCTGAATCAACCATAATCAAGGGATATGTTCAGTTGGATAAAGGATTTCCTGGAAGAATTACGCTAGAATATTATTTTCTGGAACTCTAAGCAAAGGTAGTATTCAGCAGGTTTTGACTAGTTCTGGAGAAATGGTAGCGGAAATTTTGAGTAGTTCGGAGAACCAGCAAATACCACCTCTGACTGGCCCCTCCCCCATCTATTCTCTGCCTCCTGAGTCCCAGCTGATCATCTGGGTCTTCTTTTGTTGCCCAGCACAGGAGAAGGAAGGTGGAAAGCAGGTTAGTGGGGTGGGGAAGGAATGGGATTTTGCAGTATCCTTCCCCTGGAGTGGGATGGGAATGGAGATTTTACAGTATCCTTCCCCTGCCATGTCCACCAAGCCATGCCATGCCCACAGAACTGGTAGTAAAAAAAATTGAATCCCACCACTGACTCAAAGGATTGTGATTATTTTCTTGTAAAATCAGGTCTCTGTTGACCCACAAAATTTATGAAGTTCCTGTTGTTATTCAACAGAGAACAGTAAATTTCAAAGTTGCTTCAACACAGGGAGGGCAAAATGAGGGATTGTCTATATTAGGCAGCTGCAAATTTTGCAAAGAACAGTTTTTTATTTTATTCTATAAGAAAAGGTAACTCTGAATTCTTTCAAACAGATTACATCTTTCAAACAATTTTCCTAATATTTTATTAGGGTACTTTTGATGGTATAAATGTCCAATCCATACAAGTCAGTAAGGATAACAATAATAGATTTCAACTAACTTGGTTAATCAGGAACACCAGTCGAAACTGCAAATCAGGCTAAATTTGGAAGAGTAACTTTTTTTACTTATATAACTTTTGTTACTTATATTTTACTTTCAACTGACTATAATTCAGACAGAAATTTAACATGAAAGAAGCTGAATTTTTCCAGATTCAATATATATGTACATATATATTGCTCCTTTAGTACTTTCTATCATCATCATCTTCTCTTCCTCAATATGTATCTCAAATCTGCTCTGGATGTTCCTCCAACTTTCAAGAGCAGGCTTTGGGGTGTGTGGAAAAAGATCAAAGCAACTATCATCAGAATGGATTACATTAGGGGGAGGGCGGAGCTGGCGTCGCGGCGGTTGGACAGGCGATCTTGATCCTCCAAGATTGCCATCGATATCTCAGCTGCTGGTCGGTCCCCATGGACCTAAACCATCCTGTAGAGACTGTGATTGACAAGGGCATGTCCTGTTGAACCCAGGGATATCACACAGTCCCTGGTTGATCCAGGGAAAGCCCTCTTTGCCGGTGGTGGAGAGGCAGTCTTCCAAGCTGCTGAAGCTGAGACAGCTCCGGAACGGAAGAGATTGGAAGAAAGTGTGTCAGTTTGGTGAGATGAACTTTTACTTATTATTTCTTGGAGAGAACACCCTGAAAAAATTAAAGTGGACTAAAAGTGAAGAGAAAAGAGTTTAAGCGGCGTGATTAATTGTCAAAGTGAAATTTTTTTTTTTTTTTTCCCCTTTTTATTGGAATTTTGAAAGCTGCTTAACTTCTAAGCTGGACTGGTACTTTTTAATCTTTTTATTTCTGTTGTATTTCTTTCTCCTTTTTTAAACAATCCTTTTGAAAATTCTTTTTTGATTAAGACTCTTCTGCTTGATTTAAGATTTATTTTTCTCCCTTTAAAAAAAGGGGGGGAGGAAGATTTCACTTTTTTTCTTTTAGTTCCTGGCTGTAGATTGAAGAGGGGGAAGTGAAAGTGAAGGAAACTAAGTAGCACTTAAAAGATGCATGGAGAGAGAGAAATGGGGAAAGTAAGCAATATACTTTTTATTCAAACAGGCATACATCCTGGTCTAGAATAGATATGATATGGATGTTAGCAGAATTATTGACTAACGTACGACAGATTGAAATAGGAACAAGCACTTGGGCAGATCATAATCCAGTGTCAGTTATTTGGAAAGGATACAAGAGGAGATCTAGATGGACTTTAAATAATATGATATTAAAAGAAAAAGACTTTAAACAGAAAATAGAGAAAGAACTTGTTTTCTTCTTCAAAGAAAATAGAAAAGAGGATACATCTTTGCAGAATCTCTGGGACACGATGAAGGCGTATACACAAGAGGCTTGATAATAGATTATACTAAGAGAAGAAACAGAAAACAGAAAAAGACATTTAAGACATTAGAGGATGACTATAAAAGATTGGAAAAAGATTTAAGAAGTCCCCACAAAAAAAGATATTAAAAATAAAATGGATATAATTAAACATAAAATGGAACTAATGGAAAAAGAAGAATTAGCACAAAAATTAAAAATGCCAAACAGAATTACTTTGAAGATGCAAACAAACCAGGCAGATGCCTAGCTTATAAACTGAGAAAGGAAAGAGAAGCAAGAAAGATTAGTCAATTAATAAATAAAGAAGGACAGGTTTGCTATGGAAATGAGGAAAAGAAAAAAATTACACAAGACTACTATGGAAAACTGTACTTTCAAGAGAATATTCAAGAAGAAAGAATTAAGCAATATCTACAGAAAATGAACCTACTTCAGATACCTAAAATATTGAAACAATGTTAGAAGGAAATATAACAATGATGGAATTAATAGAAGCCTTAAAAAAACAGAATGTTGGGAAAGCACCAGGTCCAGATGGTTTGTCAGCAGAATTTTACAAGACTTTTCAGAAAATATTGAATCTTCATCTTTTAGAAGTTATGAATGAAGTTATGTTGAAGAAAAGAATACCAAAAACATGGTCAGAAGCATACATTACACTTATACGGAAGGAAGGTACAGACCTGCAGCAAGTTAAAAATTATAGACCTATATCTCTATTGAACTCAGACTATAAAATATTTGCTTCAATTTTGGCAGAAAGACTAAAAAGATACTTCAATAATTTTATTCATACTGATTAAAATGGATTTCTGCCAAAGAGACAAATCAAAGACAATGTGAGAATTATTTTGGATACTCTGGAATATTATGAAGCACACCCTGAGAAGCAAATGGCCTTGATGTTTCTAGATCAGGGGTGGGCAAACTTTTTGGCTCAGGGGCCTCATTGACTTTTAAAATTTGACAGACGGGCCGGGTCAGCACAAGATACGATACATATAAAAAAACTGCAAAATCTCCGCAAAATCAAGTCACTGCGCCTAATGCGTCACCTGGTGTCGAAATGCCTGTTATTACAAGTCAAAATCAAATGAATGCAATCATTCAATCATTCACATCAAACCTTAATTCTGTACCAATCTTCGGCGGGCCGGATTAAAAAGACCAACGGGCCGGATGTGGCCCGCGGGCCGTAGTTTGCCCACCCCTGTTCTAGATGCATAAAAAGCCTTTGACAATGTGAGTTGGCGATTTATTTTACTGCAATTGACACAAATGGGTCTTGGTAAAAAATTTATCCAAGCCGTTGAAACAATATACCATGAACAAACTGCAAAGCTGATGGTGAATGGAGAATTAACAGAATCCATAGATATAAGAACAGGGACAAGGCAAGGCTGTCCATTGTCACCTCTGCTGTTTGTGTTAACATTGGAAGTGTTGAACAGAAATATTAGAGAAGAAAGAGAAATAAAAGGAATGAAAATTAAAAAGGAGGAATATAAATTGCAAGCTTTTGCAGACAACTTGGTATTTATATTAGAAGACCATTGGAAACAGCACCCAAATTCATAGAAAAAATAGAAGAATATGGAAAAGTAGCAGGTTTGAGAATAAATAAAGACAAAACAAAGATATTAACAAAGAATATGTTAGCAAGACGAAAGAAAGAGTTGGAAGAAAATTTAAAAATACAGGTCACGAACAAGGTTAAATATTTAGGGATACATATTACACCAAGATGTAGTACACTGAAGGAAGATCACTATGTCAAACTCAAACAACAGATTGCGATAGATTTGATAAAATGGGGAAAACTGCAACTATCATTGATTGGGAGAATATCTACAATTAAGATGAATACATTGCCTACAGTTTTATATTTATTCCAGACAATTACTATTTGACTAGGGAAAGAGTTTTTTGAAGATTTAAATAGAATTGTGTTGAAATATATTTGGCAGGGTAAAAAAGCAAGAATAAAATTAAAACTGTTACAAGATGCAAGGATAAGAGGAGGGTTTGCCTTGCCCAATTGGGAGCTATATTGCCAGGCGTCAAGTTTGATGTGGGTAAAGGGATGGATAACATTAAGGAACAGTAGATTATTGACTTTAGAAGGCCAGGACTTGCTGTTGGGATGGCATGCCTTTCTCTGGTATAAGGGAACTAAAACACAGGAGTATTTTAGAAGACATTATATTCGAGAGGCATTGTTTTTGAACTGGGAGAAGATAAAAAGACAATATTACTTAAGAATTCCAACATGGATATCAACTATTGAAGCTTTCTCTTATCCAATAATATATAAAAAGGAACAAACAGTTAGATATGGTGAGATATTGAATGAAAAGGGTGAAATTAAATCTATGTAAGCATTGGAAGAACAAGGTGTAAAAATGAATTGGTTTTCATATTTGCAAATACAAACTAGGTTTGATAAAGACTATAAAGCAGAAGGTATTTATGATAAGTTGACTGATTTAAATAACATTTTGATGGGTATTGATGAAAAGGTCATTAAAAAACTTTATGGACATCTATTAGAATTTAAATTGGAGGAGGAACAAGTTAAAGAAACGATGATTGCTTGGGGGGAAAATTTTGGATACGGGATTGTTTTAGAAAAATGACAAAAGTTGTGGTCTCAAGATTATAAAATGACAATGTCAACTGCATATAAAGAAAATTTGTATAAGATGTTTTAAAGGTGGCACCTCCCCTGATGAAACTTGCGAGGAGGTTTAAGAATAAATCTGATAAATACTAGAAATGTCATCAGATACCTGGTTCATATTACCATATATGGTAGACATGTTCGGACGCAAAGAAATAGTGGACTAAAATCCACACATGGTTGGAAAAAATGATAAAATAACATAGAGTCTTTAAACCAGAGATCTTTTTATTGGAAGTCATACCGGACATATACAATAAAGAATTGAAATATTTGATTATAAATGTTTTAACAGCAGCTAGAATTGTATTTGTGAAGAACTGGAAAACTGACAAAACACCTATGCAGGAGGAAGTTATTAAAAAATTATGGACTGTGCTGAAATGAGTAAACTGACATTTGAAATTAGAGAACAAGAAGACAAGCAATTTTATATGATATGGGATTTGTTTTATCAATGGTTGGATAAAAAGACATGGTAAGGTAACAGAACAGATCATTTTGTTATAGAAGTTTAATAGACTGATACAAAATATAATGTAGATATATATAACCATTGGATGACAGCATAATATAATATTGATGGAGTAAATAGCATGATAATTAATAATTGATAAATAAGCATATGTTAGTTTGACAATGTGAGATTGATATAAATTGTGAACAATGATTATGAAAGGATCACACAAAAGATTCTAAACCAACTGACACACTGTTTGTACAAAATGGAAGATGGGTTTATGTTTTCTTTTTTTTATGTATTGTCTATGTATGTTTGTCTTAATATATATATATATATATATATATATATATATATATATATATATATATATATATATATATATATATATATGTGGATCTTTGTTATTCGGGTTTTCTCCCACGTAAGATTCAAAGTATCTAGGCAACGCCGGCGAGGTCCCACTCGCCATCTTCAGGCTGGTGCTGGCTTAGTGCCAGTGCACTGGCACTGGCACTGCTTGCACTGGCACTAAGCCGAAAGCACCAGCCTGAAGATGGCGAGTGGGACCTCGCCGAAACGCTGCCTAGATACTTTGAATCTTACGCGGGAGAAACCCGAATAACAAAGATCCACATACAAATACCAAGAACCTCAGAAACAAATATATATATATATATATATATATATATATATATATATATATATATATATATATATATATATATATATATATATATATATATATATATATATATATATATATATATAGCCTTCAGCTTTGTTCGGTATTTTCCCACGTCATAGTAGTGGTGCTTTACAACTTCAGCAGAATCTCATCTGCCATCATCAGGCTTCTGTATTGTGTCCACAATAGAAGCTGGCAGATTGACACTACTTTAAGCACACTATGACGTGGGAAAATACCCAACAAAGCTGAAGGCCATACATGTAAGTACCGAAAACTTAAGAATATATATATATATATATATATATATATATATGTGGTGTTCGGCTTGGTTCGGTATTTTCCCACGTCATTGTAGTTCTTTTAAAGTTGTAGCAACGTTTCAGCAGAATCTCATCTGCCATCATCAGGCTTCTGTATTGTGTCCGTCTGTGGGTCAGACTTTTACAGTGGTTTCAGATTTAAATTTGGGGCAGCCTATTGCTGTGCCAGAATGGTTTTTCTTCATCCTGATTGGTTGGGAGTCTTGGTCTGTGTTTATTGGTCTCGGAGTTTGCTGTGTTCTGCTTGATGGGTGTTTCTGATATCTTCTGTCTGTTTTTGGCTCTTTTTGTATCTTGATTGGCTGGCAGCATTGTGTTACTTTAATGGAGGTCTTTAGTGCAGCTTGGCTTCGGGTAAATGGACGGCTATCATTAGTTAGGAAGCTGGGTTTCATCTGGGTGCCTGGTTGGGGTGTGTTTGAGCTGGAGGTATCAGGGGGATCTGTTTGTGCCCAGGTGTTTGCCTGGCTTGTGGTGTGGAGATTTTTTTGTTTGTGAGTGCAGGCTTCCAAATGATTGACAGCCTGGTGGAATCATCTCTTCTGTTCATGCTTTCTGGTCTTTTTCAATCTCTATGGCTTCTCTGATGACTCTGTGGCTAGGGTTTTCCATAGTGGCCAGGGTTTTGGTGCCATTGAAGTTGATGCTATGACCTGTAGCTTCCATGTGTTGGACTAGTGTGGAAGTGTGTTCCAGCTTTTTGACTGCATTTTTGTGTTCATCCAGGCGGGTACTTATTCTTCTATTGGTCTGTCCAATGTATGTGGCCGGGCATGATGCACAGGGGACTTCGTATACGCCTTGGTTTTCCAGGTCAATTTTATCTTTGGGGTTGCTAAGGATGGCTGCTATTTTTCTGTCTGTTTTGAAGGCAGTCCTGATGTGATGTCTGTGTAGTACCTTACTAATTTTGTCTGTAGTACCTCTTATGTAGGGCAGGACAGCTGTTCCATAGGTCTGTTCATCTTCTGGGTCTCTATTATGTTTCAGTGTGTTTTTGTGGATCAAGCTGGTGATTTTGCTTTTGTGGAAGCCGTTGGCTGTCAGTACTTTAGTCAGGGTGCATAGTTCAGCCTTAATGTGTGTCTTGTCTGCCAGGCGTTTGGTTCTGGTAATTAGTGTTTTAGCCACGGAGTTTATCTGTGCTGGGTGGTGGTGGGATTGGGCGTTGAGGTAGCGGTTGGTGTGGGTTTTCTTCTGGTATATGGTGTGTCCTAGTGTGCCATCTGTTTTTTGTAGATTAGTACATCTAGGAATGGTAGTTGTTTGTTTGTTTCTGTTTCCATGGTGAACTTGATTTTGGGGTGTGCGCTGTTTAGGTGTGTTAGGAAATTGTTTAGGTTTTCTTGTCCATGGGGCCAAATCACGAATGTGTCATCGATGTATCTTAACCATAGTTTGGGTTTGAGGATGGCATTGGCCAGGGCTCTGGATTCGAATTCTTCCATGAACAGGTTAGCAATGACAGGTGACAGTGGTGATCCCAAATGTCAATCATTTGGAAGCCTGCACTCACAAACAAAAAAATCTCCACACCACAAGCCAGGCAAACACCTGGGCACAAACAGATCCCCCTGATACCTCCAGCTCAAACACACCCCAACCAGGCACCCAGATGAAACCCAGCTTCCTAACTAATGATAGCCGTCCATTTACCCGAAGCCAAGCTGCACTAAAGACCTCCATTAAAGTAACACAATGCTGCCAGCCAATCAAGATACAAAAAGAGCCAAAAACAGACAGAAGATATCAGAAACACCCATCAAGCAGAACACAGCAAACTCCGAGACCAATAAACACAGACCAAGACTCCCAACCAATCAGCATGAAGAAAAAAACCATTCTGGCACAGCAATAGGCTGCCCCAAATTTAAATCTGAAACCACTGTAAAAGTCTGACCCACAGACGGACACAATACAGAAGCCTGATGATGGCAGATGAGATTCTGCTGAAACGTTGCTACAACTTTAAAAGAACTACAATGACGTGGGAAAATACCGAACCAAGCCGAACACCATACATGTAAGTACCCTTAAAACTTAAGAAAACATATATATATATATATATATATATATATATATATATATATATATATATATATAATGGATTACATTACTGGATATAATATTACAGTTTATTTATCAAATTTCTGTGGTCGCCAATCTCTCTAAAGAAATTGGTTGGAAATGTATAACAAAATTAATCATTAAAAATAAAGGTAGTCCTCAACTTACAACAGTTCATTTAGTGACCATTCAGTGTTACAATGGTACTGAAAAATGTGACTTATGACTGTTTTTCACATTTGCAACATCCCCATAATCATGTAATCAAAATTCCGATGCTTGGCAACTGGTTCATATTTATGACAATTCAGTGTCCCAGGATCCTTTTGTGACCTTCTGGCAAGCAAAGTCAACGGGGAAGCCAGATTTACTTATCAACCGGATTACTAAATTATCAACTTCAGTGATCCACAAGAACTGTGGCAAGAAAGGTCATAAAATGGGGCAAAACTCACTTAACAAATGTCTCACTGATCAATATAAATTTTGGGCTCCATTGTGGTAGTAAATTAAAGACTACCTGTAGAAACGAACCCAAAATCAACGTCTTGTAAAAAAAAGATCAGTCTTCCTATACAGCTTACATACACACAAGTGCTGCAATAAGTTAACATCCTAGTCTAACACTTGGGGGAAGAATCAGGTCTTCATAGCCTTCTAAAAACAAACACAATGTGGACCATCTATATCTCTGGAAGAGGCTAATCCAAAGGCCAAGCATCATAACAGAGAAGGCATGCTTCCTAGAGTCCACTAGGTGACATTGTTTAATGGAGGGGACCCAAATGATGCCCATTCTGCTTTAAATGGTCTCACATAGTTTGGTCTCATGCCATGTATGTTTTAAAGTGACAAACAATACCTAGAAACCTATGGGAACCAATGTGTATTACATGGCAGTGCTGTTATATGCCTCAAACTACATGAACCATTGATTTCTGCAACAGCTGGAATGTCTGAATACTTTTCAAGGACAGCCCCATCTAGAGAGACTCAATAGGCCAAGCAGGGGATGACCAGAGCATCAATGAGCAGGAGCAGTGGCTCCCAATCCTGGTTTGGGTGCAGCTGGCACAGTTATTGATTATGAATCTTGTCTGGAGTAATTTTTTTCTATTCAGTTGATTACTATCATTGCAAATACTAGAATAGTTACCCCAAATGATTTTCAGTCTGTGGTATCTTTATTGATTCTTTTCTACCATTTTTACTTCTACTGTTTTCTTGCTTTTAGACATAAAAAGTGATATAGTATTATATTGTCATTTAATTCAACATTATAGACCTAAGCAAAACTAATAATTCTTTAGAAGGCACAACAATAATTTGTACAACAATAATTCGTAGCCAGTTTTTAGAATGATCCAGATTGGTTACTTTCAAATTTCTAAAGTCTTTGACAAACCAAATATGATATAATATACTGTACATATATGTTGACTTAAAAGTTTTTGGTTTTAGTTTTGACAGGTGGGGATGAAAGTTAATTAAACTTTTATCCAGAAGCCTCCATGTTCTCTGCCATCATTACAACACCAAATGAAAGACAGTAATGAAACTCTGTACCGAAAGCATATCAGAAGAGGAATATGGCTTCATAATGCCAGAGCATTAACTAAATTAATGACTCTGTTGGAAGAAGACTTGGAAATCACATTCATGGAGAAGCTATACTTAGCGCAGAGTTTAAATTGAAGAGTCTATTTCTGTTATAACTCATATTCAATTAATTGGAGCAGTGCCGAAGTTTAGGAAAATGCAGCATCATTTTTTTATTGTAATTTCATGCTTGTTCCCTCTGAAATTGCACACAGTGGGAAGGAATACAAATATAAAATGTCAGATCAAGAGCTAAACTGTCAGTTGAAGCCAGTACTTTAATCTATCTGTGAAAGTCTTATTGACGTCAATGGGATGTTTACCTGAATAAAATTATGTCGGAGTTACGTTTTCGCAAGTCGTGTCTATCAGTAATAAGTTCTCAAAATAGCTTGTACTTCATCCAGTTTTGACAAAGCATATGCTCAAGTAAATTCAAATAAACCTTTTGATTTTAAAAGGGAAACATTAAAATATGAAGTTAAATAAAAGGCCTGATTTTGCCCTGTTTTTCTTTCAGTAATATGAAAACAGTAATAAATTAATCCATATTTCACCATTTATAATTCAATATTTGAATACTATTTAACCTTTCTTTTTCCCCATTGTTTATTTGAATGCTTATATGCCAATCCAGCAGTTCAAAAGCATGCAACTGCTAGTAGATGAATAGGTACTGCTTCAGCAGGAAAGGTTACTGTGTTCCATATTTTCATGCTGGCCACCTGATGTTGGAAATATCTCGCAGGCAATGCAAGCTCCCTCGAGGAGCACCACCCACTCGAGTTGGTCATAACTGGATTGGAGAAATCTTTAAATCTTTTATAATATGATATCATTATTTATCTTTTATATTATAGTCTAAGATTATTTTTGTTTTTAAAAAAGAAGAGCTGTGGCTTTTAAAACTCCTAATCTCGGGAAACATGTTCCACATCAACTGTTTGCCCTGAAAACACTGCACACTAAATAAGATTTTGGTACAATGTTGACCATGTGGTTTATATTGAGTCAGGGTTGTTTGCAGGAGATGAAAAAGTCAACATGGGGACTATGGCTTTGTGATCAAACACTGGCCAGTTTTTAAAGTGCAAGCCATGTTAATGTTCTGATTGCACCTTTATGTCTGCCATCTTGACTTGTGCAGATACCCCTGAACAGAGCAGTTACAAAAGTAGGATATAAATTCTGGAAATAAATAAATATTCATCCAAATTATTGCCATGATTTATGCAACATTTCTTCTCAATAGGAAACAGATCTGCTCAAGGCTGGTGTAGCATACAAATTAAGGAGAAATTAAAAAAAAAGTCAATTAGACTTTCCAGAAATTCCTTTTGCACTTCTTGCAACATAGTCACCTAACTTAGTTATAGCTCTACTTTCTCAAGGCCTATTTTCAGAGATGGAGAATTGAGCTGAAAGGACAGGGATAGAAAGAGATGTTTTTAGAGCTACTGCAGCAGTGTCCAACCTTTTGCAGCTTGGCAGCCCAGCTGGGGGGGAAAGAGGGGAACCATGCCGCATGAGTAATGGGCTGGCGTGCATGCGCAGCTCAACTTGCACAAGCAGTCAGGCAGCACACACTGTCATACACACACAGTTCGACTAGTTGAGCTGCACTCCCATGTGTGTGTGTACTGCCTGCCACTTGCACCAGCCTGCTGCTCACATGAGTCAAGCTGTGCGTGTGCTGGCCCACTGCTCATGTGAATTGAGCTGCATATATTCGCCGGCCCACCACTCACATGGCCCAGTCGCGAATAGACCATGGCCTGGTAGTGGGCCATGGCCCCGGTGTTGAGAACCTCTGAGCTACTTCACTTCATCATTCAATATTTCAGGTTTTTTGTTTTCTGTTTTGTTTTGCTGAATTTTTGCTGTTTTATTTTTAACATTTGATTAAATATCAAATGTTTTACTAAAATAATATGTAAGTAACCATTAATCAATATAGTGATTTAAAAAGATTACTTAACCATAAAATTTCCTTCTCCAACTCTTTATGGAAGCTGTAAGACAATAGTGTGATATCTTGGATATCCCCTCCCTGCAAATGGCAGGCAATTTAAATAATATTCTGAAGACCAAAACATAAGCAGATGAAATCTACACCAATATTCCTTTGATGCAGCTGGATCAGAAATATTTTTCTGTGATGAGCCCAGGGCCAATTAATGAGGCTTGGAGGAAAGTAGAACAGATGGTAAGCTTCAAAGTAGGCTTAAATCTACACACCTCTCTTTGCTAGAATAAGAAATGTTTGTCAGAGGATAAAGAGTAAACCACTTCAAAATGGAAACTAAATTTATTTTTACTTAGGGCAAACTATTCTAAAAGATTTTACCAACTATTTTAAAAGATTTTACTAACTATTTTAAAATATTTTACTAAGCAGCAATGTTTGAATGCTTAGCTACATATATAGGGGACTTACCTAATGTAATACATTCCATACAGACTGTGGGATTATACTGGCTCTCAGTTTTAGATCATACATAATTTCTACCCTAAGCACTGGCTAAGATGCACTGTGAAGTAAATAGAGAAAATAAAACTCCAGGTAAGAAAGGTAAGAAAACACAACTCTAATAATTCCAAAGCAGAACTGAAGGTAAAAAGTGGGATATGGTGTCATATTGGAAATGTGGTGATACTAGCATCTATATAGGCAACATTATGATTAATTACTATAAATGGGGTAGATCTCAAGAGTAGATGGAGGCTGCATTCAGATTCAAAATGGGCAAATGGGATTTGGATTTAAAAGAGAACCTTGTTCTCATTGTTAGCCCTCCTTATAAAGACCTTTTTCTGAGATATAGTGATATAGTGGCATGACCCAAGAAAGTAGGCATTTAAATTAAAGGAGTGCAAGGAGAACATGACAGAACAACAAAATATGGCCACCACGTCCAATATGAACTGCTGCCAGGATGTTGTAAAGATCTAAATGAAATGGCTGAACTGAGTCCCAGTAAGACAGTGTGTTTTTTGTCCTCAAATTAGCAGTCTCTACTCTGCATTCTGGACAGAGTTGTACTTCTAAAAAGAAGTCCAAGATTTGGGTCTCCTAGTTTAATGTTTCCTGCTACAGAAGCAAATACGAACCATTGCTATGAAGATTTTGCCAAGTTTTAATTGATGCACCAATAGCAACATTTTTTAGTGGAAGTCACTGCCTTTATTATTTTGAAGCTAGACTACTGTAACATGTTATATTTGGAGCTGCCCTTGAAGACTACCTGAGAACTTCATTTGATTAAAAATGCACTTACTCATATCCTGATGGGTGAGGACTGCTATAAAAATATTATTGGAACTATACTTTTATTTTCAGTGAAATTCAATCAACATGGCTTTGGTTCAGGATACATATAAAATCATCTCTTCCACAGAGAATCTTGCCATTCCATTCAATTAAACATACATTTTCCCACTTGATAAACTGAGAAGGGGATGAACTCAAAAGAAGGTCTTTTCAAGCTTACCCCACCACTGTAGAATATTTTTCTACAGTCCTACCTTTTCATTGAACAATGAAATTTTGGATCTTTTGAGGGACTATTTGGAACATTGGAGTTGCAATGAATTATATACGCAGTCATTCTTTCTTTATATTTATTTTATGATGGTGCAGCTTTTTAATCAATTTTATTTGGATGTTACAGGACCAGAATTTCTAGAGGTAGGTAGAATTTTGATGCTGGCAAATAAATAAACAAACTACTGAATGAATAATCAATGGCTATAATGTCTCAACTTTGTAAAAAGCATAAAACATCTAGGATTGTTTTTCTCAGATTTTGTAACAATGTTCTGCATAATCTAAAAAATAAAATATAAATACTTGGCCCTCTTGATGGAATGGAAACTGTTTTATATTAAAGGTTTATCTTTTAGAAATCAGAAAGAGTAGCCATAAAAGGTAACATCATTCATAGTCTAGAAGACTGCATTTGTTGTGATTAATTCATTCGCCCTGAAGTTTACAAGTTCTGAAAGTTGAAATGTTATATATCTACAAGCAGTGAAACTCAAAGAGATTTGATGACCAAGGTATATGTGATGAAAAAGGGGAAAAATGATTCTATTGCCAATTGCCACATCAATCTAATATACAACATAGATATATAAACAGCCTGTTTTGATAAAGACGTTATTTATTACCTATACCATATGTTGTACTGTTTTTAGAGTTGCTGTGATTTAAAAACTCCCTGGAGGGCTACACTACTTTCAAAGACAAGTAAGCGAGCATGTTGTCCAAAATAATTATCTGTGTCCACTAGTTTACTTCGAGCTATATGTTGCTCTGTGCCAGGAAATCTGTGCATTTTCTACGTGGAGACAGTGTCTAATTTATATCTGAAGAGAGGTAAGCTTTTAATAATATTTAAAGGGACTACATAGAATGAAAATTTACTTATCAAAGAAGCTGTATTTAGTCTTTTGTAATACCCACTAAACACACACTCTTTGTGTGAGATTTCTTAATCTTTGTTTAACCAATTGATTCTTCTAGAAATTATTATGAATATATATGTTCATTTTATTTTTAATTGGCGTTATAGCTTGCTTTCATTCAGGAACTCAAGGCAGCATAGATACTCCTCCCTCTTATTTTTCTGCACAACATTATCCTGTGAGGTCAATTAGGGCTGAAAGTATGGCTAGCCTCAAGTTATCTAGTCAACTTCCATGGCCAAGAGTAGATTAGAAGTAGAAAATACTGTTTATAGTCAATGGCCCTAGGTAGATTAGAACATGAGTCTTCTTGCCAAACATAATCCAACACCTTAATCATTATGCCATATTAGTTCCTCATATAGGAAGGAAGGGGAAGGAAAGATTTTTTGCTGACAAAAATCTAATAGTTGTTCAGCTCAAGAGGCTGATCAAATCTTGTTTGAATGTGTTTTTTTTTTGTTTTCTTAAAAATGAACATAAACACGTGTATATTTAATTCCAGGATATAGATGAATTGACTCCATCCATCTTGTTCTTTTGTTATTAAATAAAGTAACTAAATAACATTAGTTAATTACCTAAGCTCCTATTAAAAACTATTCAGACAAAAATGTATTAATTCACCCACAAAAAGCAATTGTCCAATAATTTTAATGGAAGACAGCAAATACAGACATATCATAGAAATAAATGCATATTCTGGGGGGAGGAACCAGTGAGGAAATGAAAGAAAAAAGAGAATATGGGGAAATTTCAGAAGAACAGAGTAAAAAAAATCAGCATCTTGAATAAGAACAATTAATTAGAAACATGCCACTGAAATTTGATTTGGCAAAAATCTCTGGACTGAATCCTACAGAATATTTTTGAATATTTTATTGTGTATGATAAAATTATCCTGAAAATTTTATCTTCAGAATAATTGCTAGAAATTTTGTAAGTTGTTGAAACCTTTTTCTGTTTTAATAAACCTTTGGTGCAGATGGTGGACTTGGGCTACTGTTAAAATGTTTTCTTCCTGAAAGTGATGCTTGTTATTTATGGCTTGTATTTTTAATAAACCACCCTGAGTCTTTTGAAGCGGAATAGAGATATATGAATGTGTGTTTATGTATGTATAGCAGAGCAGCATAGAACAAATGGCTTAAGGTGGCAGTAAATTTTTACAGGAGAATGTCTAGTGCATGTTCATAATCTTTTTCCTGAAAATCTCATTGAACTATGCTGGCTTGTGTTTTTCTCCCATTTATTTTAAAGATTACTCCAAACAAGTTTCTATACATCAAAAGACAAATAAAAAAACATACCTTATTAGCTTCTATATAATAGTCATTCCATAAAAATGATGGTTACTGGGCAGTATACCAACTCACTAATGATTGCAGTACTTCAAAATTCCTCAATAACTTCTGCAGGGCAGCAGACTAGATAAAGCTTTTCTTGAATCAACCTATTGCTGACCTTATTTCATTTTCCATAATTATACCATACCTTATATATTATTTGCTAGCTACTAAATATCTCCTTAAATTTAAGATGAAAATTGTATCAGGAACTTATGCTAGGAAAGCGCATAATGAGTATGACCTCCAGTCTACTGGTGCAGCTGTCAAAAACCAAATTTGTCTATAATTAACAAGAAGCTCCTATCTGCACATCCTAAGCACTATAATTTAACTACAGGCAGTTCTCGACTTACAACAGTTTATTTAGTGACCATTTGAAGTTACAACAGCACTGAAAAAATGACTTATGATTGTTTTTCACACTGACTCATCTTTATGATGGTTCCAGTGTCCTGGGGTCATGTGATCACATTTTGCAACCTTCTGACAAGCAAAGCCGATGGGAAAGCCAGATTCACTTAACAACCATGTTACTAACTTAACAACTGCAGTTTCATTTAACAACTATAGCAAAAAAGATCGTAAAATGGGGCAAAACTCACTTAATAAATGTTTCACTTAGCAGAAATTTGGGGGTCAATTGTGATTGTAAGTCGAGGAGTAGCTATGTATCTTAAAGGCCAAAAGAGCTCCATGCTTTCACAATGCCATCATTTAGAATTTTATGAATCAAACACAGAAAACATTCGACTCACACTTTTCTTTTTTTATAGACATAAGGATTATTGAAGTTTTCATTCTGACTACAGCAGTTATGCTTGCTGTCCAAATCATAAACATTGATTCATGTTAAGTATGGCACATTTAAACAAGGTCATAATTCATGCTGAAGGGCCGACCTTTGGATATATGGGCCTAAGAAATACCCACAGTTGAAAGTGCACATTGTGTTCTTCCATAAGAGTTATATGCACATACCTATTTATGTAGTCCTAAACTTCCTTGATCATGTAAAGAATACTAAGTGCATTGTGACTTTTGCTCACTACTAGAATGCCTACAAAATACAGTTAATTGAATTCATGTGGATTCAGGTTGGATATAAAAGAAATGAATCTAGAAACTAAACAGGTAAAAATTTTAATAAAATGAACATGAGGGACCATGCAGACACTCACCCAATGGTTGTCCTGCAATGATCCTGGCATTTTCCCCTGCCACAGCAGCTCTTGCGTGCCTCTCACTCATGTATTGTACAAATGCATAACCTTTGTGCACTGAACAGCCAACTATTCTTCCATACTTTGCAAAGATTGCTTCTATGTCTCCTTTTTTGACAATGGCTGTATTAAGATTACCAATGAAGACTCTCGAGTTGATGGATTTGGGATCATTCTTATTGGTGACATTACTGGTCTGTGTTTTGCCGGTCATGGTTGGGTCACTTGACTTCAGCCCTTGAAAAAAGATGACAAAGGATTTGATTTAGTTGTATAAAAACATGGATAGATTAATGTAAGAATTATAATCTAATAAGGGGAATAGTAACATTTAAATTAATATAAAGAAAAATTATGATGAAGTTACGATATAATGTTGATCAATATTAAGAAAAATGTAGAATTACTAAATATCCATTTTAAATATTTTTATTTTTTATGAACTTGAAATGTATAAATCAATCTGCTAAATTCAAGACTTCAACAATATTCACTTATTTTAGGTTGAATGTTTAGTCTCTGGCTTATTAAATATTCATCTGCCTTCATCATGTAAAATAATATAAGGTTTAGATACTACAAGTATCACTTAACGATCACAGTTGTGATCAGCAACTCCGTCGCTAAGCAATATGATCATTAACATCACATAATGCAATGGACCTTTGACCTCACTTCCACCATGGTTAACCAAATAAGCTATGGTGTTAAGTGAGATATCACAGGACCATGATTTGCAATTTTATTGCCTGCTACTCCACTGACTTGCTAATTTTAATCAAATCACAAAGTAGTCTCTTGTTTAGAGTTGAACCTGATTGAAGTGACTTATAGTCCTTGTAAATAAATATATAAAAATGTACATGGTATAGCTACTCTGTGATAGTATGGTTTATTACATACAAAGTGTCTATCATTCATTGGTGATTTATCCTGTAATTAATATTAAGGTAATACAATAACTATGATGATCTCATCTTTATCATTTTATTTCTTAGAAAACTAGGCAGGGTGTTTTGTATTTTGTTTTGATAAGTAGAAATGTCAGGCACCAGGAGTAGGAGCTGAATTCAAAGCACTAAAATTAGTTACATGCTACCTATACGTACAAACCTAATCTATTAATGGACAAGGGAAATTGGCACTAGATAAGAGTCGATGGAATTCACATGTGGCTGGAGTTAGGTCTCTTGTAGCTGCGTAATGATTCCAAACTGATGATGCATTTGACCCTGCCTTTGGGCTTTGCCTAGTCATCTCCTACAGAACAACTTTATCCTAAGATTGTAAAATACATTCTGACAATTAGAAAATACTTCTGAGTATTTATGAATATATCAATATGTGATATTCTATTTTTTGTCATATTTATTTATTATTTTAATACTAAGTATAACAGATAACAGATAATCAGAGTTGGAAGGGACCTTGTAGGTCATCTAGTCCAATCCCTCGCCCAAGCTGGAGACCCTACACCATTTCTGACAAATGGCAGTCCAATCTCTTCTTGAAAGTCTCAAGTGATGATTACCTGCCTCTTCAAAACTTGGAAAGTCCTATCAGGCAACATAATCACCAAGCTACAGGAAGGACCAGTACAAAAGCATGCTTAGAAGGGCACTGGGAACAACATTAAGTCTCAAATCACTTGTTGCTCATAGATATAAGATTAGCCCCAAAAGTCTAGACAGACCAATATGGGCACAACCTGGATTGATTATAGGAAAGCCATGACTCAATGCCACAAGCGCATGATGTGTGAATGCCTTGCACTATACAAACAGGACATAAGGACCTTCCTCAAGAATTCAATGAGATTGGAAAGCAACACTGAAAATCAACTAAAGTTAACTTGCACAAGTGGCCATCAAATGAGGCATATACCGAAGTGATGCTGATCTTGCTGCTGTTCCGCCTGTTCTGCATAGTCTTGAACCCACTCAGCCAGTTAATCACAAGAACTGGATACAGATATAAGCTAAGAATGGAATAACCATTGATCAGTTTCTTTGCATAGATGACATCAAGCTGTATGTTAAGAATTAAAAAGACAATGACTCACTGATCCACCTGACATGGATCTACAGGGATGTTGTTCAGATTGGAGAAGTGTGTGAAGATAGTTCAATCTGATGTGGTGGAACTACCAGTGAGTCACATAACAGACATACAGACTGGCTACAAGTATCTTGGTATTCTACAATCACATGAAAATAATATGCAAGGAAGACAGCAATATCCAAGTACCTCCAAAGGATAGGACAGATCCTGAAGAGCTAGCTCAATAAGAAGAAGAGTCACACCATTACCACATATGCACTGCCAGTCATCAGATACCCTGCTGATATAATGAGTTGGACAAAGGAGGGCATGACGCTGCCAAAGTGAAGAGCCAGAAGTTCCTCAAAATTACTGAGACTCCTAAGGTGGGAGAGTGGCTCCAACAGATCCCAGGTGCAACATTAGAGTTCTCTGTCCAGAAATGTGCAATGCTAGGAGCAGCTAAGATCCAATTTCAGTACTTTTCATTATCATTGATTATGGATGGATATCAATGACAAGTCTCTCCAAAACTTTGCCAAAAAAAAAACCTGTAGGGAATTACACCGGGCAAATGCCAGGAGTCAACAATGATGCAAAAACACCAGAAAAAATGTAATTTCATGTAGATGTGAAAAGACACAAAGAGTGGATGGGAATTTCAACATCTTGTAAGTTAATGATAAATTATCATGGAGCAGAAATTCGCCAGCACCATCTTTTTATTTTAGAAGAAACAAGAAAGATTATATTTCAGTTTCTCTTAAATCCAATTCTGAGAAATTATATTGAACTAACAGGATAACATTTTCTGTTTCAACTGTTCCTGACAGTTTCCATTCCATAACCAAGAGAGAAAACACACTTGTTAACATGGTAAGAAGAGCAATAATTCAAACCTTGAGGAAAATTTAATTTCCAAAATAAATTGTAATATTCTTAGCATACACAAATGAGCACAAATTAAAATGTTATAAAAGAAGCATTAAAAAAAGAACTTCTTACTTCTTAAATATTGACTTGATTCAGATTAAGTAGAAAAACTGAATGCTGGAGGGCCATGTGAAACTCTTTGTGACCTCCACAGACTTATTTTCATCAAGAATAAACTCTTAAAAATTGGTTCATATTCAGGAGCATTTAAGTAGCCTTAAGAAATGTACAGCACAATTCTACAAACTTCCACTGGCATATAAGTCTTGTTGAATTAAATGGGGCTTATTTGAAGATAGATACGATTTCAGTTTAACATAAATAAGTGAACCATAGACAATTCAAGTTTTTTATGTACTATCCACAACTGAAGATAATCCTTGATTTAAATCTTCCAGTGTTATGACTCACACACATTAGGGATTTATAGAGTATTTTCTTTGTTTTATGTCAAAACAACGTCACATTTTAAATTCAGTGTCATTTATGAAGACGTCAACAAACATTAGTAGGATTCCGTGTTATAAACAAGCATTAGAATAGCAAAGTGTGGACAGTATTATTCAGAAAGAGAAAAATTTCTCCAATGGTTATTTTAATATTATTAAAATATATCTCGTGGAAATTTGGTAAAGTAAGAATAATTGATGTTTGCATAATTAAAATTCGATTGACTGCAATTTGTTTGCCTTTGATGTGAAAAACTAATCTCTGTTGTTTAAATTTCCATATAAGAATAGAAGTCAAGAATTTCCATAGCAATGAATGACAAAAAAACTTATGTACTACTTTGGAATCTGGAGTTACTTACTGTTTTACTTACAGAATGAGCAATACAAAATGTGTCTGTGATACATATAATCCTTACAGTATTAGATTTGTATATACAGAATTGACCTTTATCACAATAATGGTAACTATTTGTAATATTTGACTTTAGAAATTCAGAAAATTCCCAGACTACTGGAACAAGTAAAAATAAGTAAGATAGATCAGGGGAGCTCTCATAAACACCTTTTCTTCCTTGATTCCAAGCATTTCAAGTATGCAAAGCATATAGCTGATTGTACATATGGACCTAATTTATGTAAGAGTTTAACCATAATATGATTTGTTTATTTTTGGCTCAACGAACTTATGATCCCGCCCATTATGGTGTCTCCAATATGGTATGTTTAAAGAAATAATTTATTAATAGATAAACATAATCATTGTCTTCCTTTCTAATTTGTAATTTGCCCTGTAGAGATCTGGATAAACAAATGAAAAGAAATAGAAAACCTAGCTTTTTGCTTCTATCTGTTAATTATCTGGAACATGCAGTCCAGATAGGGTGTTGTCATTCTACATGAATAATGAAACTAAATATTTCTCTCCTTTAATTTTTTTTGAAAGCCAGATACCCTTATTCGATCTCTGCATCTCAGATAGCGGGTTGATAGAATAATTCAAACAAAGCTGTACCCCATGCCAATTTCAGTATGCTGAGTTCCTGGCAGTAAATTTCAACTGAAAACAAGGTTTTTCCAGTTTCCTTCAACAAGACTTGACAACAAATGGAATAAGGTTACAGAAATCTCAGCAATTAGATTCCTTCCACTACAGAAACGGGTTTGGCTCAACTTGCTAAGACAGAGCTTTTTTCAGTTTTTTACTTTTACTTTTATGGACAAAGAAGCAAATTGCTTTCCTGAAAGCTGAGAAATGTGCAAGTATCCAGGATAAAACTGTCAGGTCTTGAATACACTATTATTTGGCACAAGCCTATCTATTGCTTTTTATTGTAATTTCTTCCTGGACTATTGACCTTCCTTTGATACAGAATCTGAAATGGCTTGGCTGATATCTAACTATGCCTTAAAAATGCCATGGTGTTGTTGAATTATATTCCAAAAATATTAATTATTTAAGAACTTTGGTAGTGCATATGGAAAAGATACTACGATAGTTTTTTAGTTATCTGGCTGCACGTTTTGGTCCTTGCCAATGACTGATTTATGGTTTCTATGCATAGAATTTCAATATGCACATTAAGTCACTTAACAATTAACCATCTGACATAATTTCACCTCAGCTAAAATGAGATCAAGATATGACCTAGTAAAAGTGGCTGAAATAAATAAAGGAAACCATATTCAGCTTTGAAAAAGAAATGTCTATTATTACAGGTGCCTTAGAAAGGTTACATAGAGTTACTGTTGTTTCAAATTGGTTTTCTCTGAGTATGAATATCAAAAGCAAAAATTATCCAAGTCAGTTTATTTTACTTGTTCACTATTTATATACCAAAACAGATACTTTCTTCAAAACAACTTTAAAATATGGGAAATACAAAACCAAATGTGAATTTAAACACAAGTGTGAAGTCTAAATTTGCTTAACTCACATACATGCACATCAAAGAAACAGCAAGAAATGAAAATTGATACTGAAATGTCCTTGAATATAACAGTCTTCTCAATAAACATCTGTGGCAATTGCTTCTGATCACTCTCTTTCAGAATGCTTTCCAATGAAGCCTTTTTCTATACTCAATTACCCTACTGTATTCAATTTTACAAGATGTTTTCCTTTTTTAGCCTTCAACTATTTTATTTCTACTTTTTCAATCATTATCTCCCCCCGCCCCTGGCATCTGGGGTATGGCATGCATTTCCCAATTGGCGTCCAAAACTAGTATACAGGAGAAAATGGAAAAGCACAAGCTAGTCCAGTTATGGCTAACCTTTTCCACACTATGTGCCAAAAGTGTGTGTGTGCACGCTCACACGCGTGCTCACATGCCTGCATCCATGATGCAATGCGCGCACGACTACCCTGCTTCCCTGCACATGCGCACCCGACCCCGCCACACGCCATGCATGTTTGTCTCTCACGTACACGTCTCCCCCCGCACATGCGCGGCAGATATCCGACAATCAGCTGGCTTGCATGTGCAGTGGGGCTCTTCCGAGTGACCTCTCGCATGCCAGCAGAAGTGGCTCTGTATGCCACTTCTGGCACACGTGCCATAGGTTCGTCATCACGGAGCAAATCTGTGTTTCGTTACAAATAATCAGGAAGAAACTGATCACACCAGAGAATGCAAATGACAATGCCAAAATTGAAAAAGGCTCATCTGCTCTGATAAGACCTAGTTGATACCCAAACAGCTTTTGTCTCATTTAAACACTGCCCCACAAAAGGTAGGACTCAAATTAAAAACCTGTGTGGTCCTGCCTGTTGTCAGATCCTGGAACCAGTCTATACGTACCCCATTACAGTCACAGAGGAGACACCAAAAACATGGTTTCAAAGCTCACTTGAAAGAGAAGGAAGCCTAATTTCGGTAGACAGCATCAGGATCATGAACAGTGCCAAAAATGGAGCATTTTTTTAAAAAAAACTGAAGTCTATTAAAATACAAAAATGTTCAACTGGATTCCCTAATCTTCTATGATAGATTTGGGTTTGGGGGAGAATGGAAATTAGTGGAAATTCTGATGCCAAAGATTTCTAGGTGTATGCAAATTTGTATACATGTGTGCTTTTCACACAAAATGAAGTGTCCATGTATGTAATGGACTTACTTTTTTTTTTACTTGCAGGAGAATTCTTTGTTCCATTAATTTATAGGAAATTAATTTCAACTTTCATTCAGAATTTAAAGGACAGGAAACAATATTTTCAGGGCATTCAGAACGGATTATCTCAAATGTGTATTAAGTGTACTAAGTGTCAAACTGACAGTTATGTGACTGATTATTTAGTTTCACAGCTAAAATCATGGCTATGCTTCTATGCTCATCCTCTAGGACATAAATTAAAGTATGGTGACCATATTTTCTTAGAAAATAATAAAAGGATGAACCATAAAGGGGCAAATCTGAAGTAGGTTCATAAGGATAGAAAATTTTAATTGTTTATAACTTCTTATAAATTTTTTAAAAAGAGACTGAATATTTTAGGAAACAGTAGAATGTTATTTAAAACAGGTAACTCTACAGTTGATTTTGCTTATGTTTATTTGTCATGACTAATTGAAAAGGACTGATCACTTAGTTCAAATGAAATATTGCTGAATTTTCTCTCCACTGAGCCATAAATGTCCGTCTCCAGTGACTTTTTAGGAAGCTTTTTTGATTATCACAAATAAGATTCTAATTAAAAATGAATAAAATCATTCCATTATTCATTATTTTAAAATATCTAATGAGGTTATGCTTGCTGATTTTAAAAGAAAGTAGTGTACTTGTCTTTGTTCATGGACTAATGACAAAGAATTAAATCAAGGAAGCATAAATAGTATTTGATTTAATAAGTGCACAGAGATAGAGAAGAGCCTAGTATTTTGTAAGCTGCAAAACAAGAGCAGCAAGAATAATCATCCAAGAATAATCCTCTAAGTATTAATGGAATGCTTAACAGCATAAAATACTTAATTTCTGAAAGTGGGTGAATTTCAATTTGTTTGAAATGTGTCGACCAAGTGTCGATGCCACACACTTGGTTCCAACACTCTTTTTTTTCTAACTTCACAACATCTGGCTAATGTTAGTTATAATCAAGAGTAAGATTCTCTGAAGAACATCTTCAATCAGCACATAATCAATTCAGTGAAAACATAGTCACTTGCAAATAATGCAATTCAAGTGAGTTTCAGGGTAGGAGGAAAGGGGAAGTATCAATGCTGTTAGGTCTGGATGAAGTCAGCATATCAAAAACAGTAACACGCTCCCCTGTTACTTTTTTTAAATTGGGAGCTCGTGCTTTCACTATCTCAAACATAAAGCTAGATGTTGACCTAATTAAAGAATACTGTTTTCTATTGAGCAAAAAGTACTACTAGTAAGTTCAGAGTAGACATGAAGGCTTATTTTTTTATTAGCATATAACATGCTATTTCTGAATTTGACACATATGACCGTGTCTAAAAATTCTTAATGCTATATGATTCTAATCTTTTGAAGTCACCAACACGAAGATAAAGATGGATATTTATATTTTTATTAAGAGGAACTCTAAAATAAGCCATCAACATTAACCATAACACTAATCAGGAAAACAGTGTATAAAGACACTACAATACTGCATATTTCATTGTTCATATTGCCAGCAAGCATGTGGCAAAATCAGAGCCAAAGCAAGCAACAGGACAAGAGATCTCTAATAAATCCATATAAGATGCAAATAAGTATCATTCTAATTATCTGTTAACACCATGCTATTGTTGGAATCAGATTGAAGTATGATTATAATATGGGGTTGTCCATTACAGATATATTTATCTTCCAATTTGTACCTACCTCCTTAGTAGTTGATTAGATGCTTAGTAGCCGATTAGGGAGCTGGCAGCTAAAACATATGAAGAACAGTTGCAGGAATCTGGTTTGCCTAGCTTAGTGAAAAGGACTAGGGAACACATGATAGCAGTGTTCCAATATTTGAGGGGCTGCCACAAAGGTGTGCGTTTGTGTGGGGTCATCTATTTTCCAAAGCACCAGAGAAGGCAAGAAAAGATAGATGAAAACTAATCAAGGAGAGCAGCAACTAAGAACTAAGGAGACATTTCCTAACAGTAAGAACAATTTAACCAGTGGAATTTCAGAGGTTACTTCAGAAGTTGTGGTGCTCCATCACTGGAGGCTTTTAAGAAGTGACTAGACAACCAGTCAAGATCCTTTCCAACTCTATTGTTCTGTTAGTTATCATGGCCACAACAGTAGTAAGCAGTGGTACTTCAGGAAGGAAGGTGAACATTTAGGAAAGGAATTTGACAGCCCTGTTCTAGCCTTTCCACTATTGTTAAATTTTTGGAGGGTTATTTTTTCTATGGGAAATCCTATGTTTTTGATTTTACAAGAATGAGTGCATAGCAGTGAATCCATATTATGTCAGTACAGTAATTATAATGTACATCTGTAGCAAGAGGACCATTGGGTTAAATTGTATATATTTTAAATCTATATAATGTTTTTTATCTTAAGCAACTGTACCGGTACATACAAGTTTTATTGAATTTGTGAATATAATTAAAGTTTCATATTATTCCTGTGAACAGCAACTAAAGACATAATATATCCTTATTCCAAATTTAGCAATGTTAAAATTTAACTTGAAATCCTAACTATATCTTTGTAGCATTGACTGGTATGTTGTACTTTGTTTAATATATTCTTCTTTCTCTTTACTCTCTAATTACTTTATTGTTCTACATGTGAGTATTTACTGATGAAGATGCAATATACTACAGCAATTATATGAGCTAAGATTCTTGTATTGTTTTATTTTCATTATCTAGAGTTACACTGTACATAATTCAACATTACGTTCAGTGCATATCAATATACCATAGTTTACAATTTATTCTAACTCAAAAGAAAAAGAGCACTAATTATATTTCACTGAATTACCTGTTCCATTTTCCCTGGTGTGTGTGTCTATGTGTGTGTATGTGTACACATTCACTCACTCACAGACACATATTGCAAGAATAAAGTACGTATTATGAGACCTTCTCAGATTTCAATGGAAAAGAAACAATATTTTACAATTAATTATTGCTTTATGTGTATAATTGGATTTTATAATCTTGTTCTTATAATGCCGATCATTGACTGAAAAGCTGATCACAAACAGCATCTCTCTCTCTTTCTTTTTAGAAAACAGCAGAATGATTAATAAGTTTGCTTGTTATAATTGCTATGAGCAAGAACTCCAACTATCAAGTTAATCATAGCACAAGCGCAACTATAATCCAAAACTAAGTTTTGCTTCTACCTAAAAGAGATGAAGTCACTTGAAAGACAAAACAATTCTACAAGCTAAAATAATTATTTTCAGTTGACTCTCAGTATCTGCCAGAAAAATACAGAGATATGCCTGCAGAAAGCACTCTCTAAAAAAAGAAGAAATAGATTATAGCATCCCATGAAGTTATGCAGCATTAGAAAAATAAATAAAAAGCAATTCCAAATGATGATGGACAGACTAATGGGACATACAAATTCCATCTGAGGGTAGTAGAATATATAATATACACTATACTGAATAAAGTGGAAACGACAACAAATATCTCCTGTCCTCAATCACTACACCCAAAATATGGCCATCTCAGCCTAATATTAGACTGTGACTTGAAAACCAATCTGATGAATATATTCCAAATGTAAAAATTCAGAATAGGAAATTATTCAAGGAGAGAATCAATGTAGAACTAAGGAAAAATTTCCTGACAGTTAGAACAATTAACCAATAGAACAACTTGACTCCAGAAGTTTTGGGTGCTCCATTGCTTGAGATTTTTAAGAAGAGACTGGACAACCATTTTTCTGAAATGTTATAGGTTTCCTGCTTAAGCAGGGGGTTGGATTAGAAGACCTCCAAGATCCCTTCCAACTCTGTTATTCTGAAATAATTGGTAATTATTGGATCTGTGGAATAATACAATTTAAAATGGATTGTCTTGTTTAAGAGTATTTATTGGATTCATAAAGTACCAGAGAATATTTGACTTTGATAAATAAAAAACAAAAAACAGCAATGCTAATATTGGAAACTATCTGATTTGAGAATATGAGTTTCTACAGCTTCTAAAACCTAAACTGTATTATCGCCCACACAGAATCTTTGCCTAGGTGTATAAGTTAGATTTTGCAAAATTTTGTTCACATTCCAATGCTGTCTAGGCAAACCACACGTTAACTAGACTTCTTTCTACGTTTCTACTTCCACCTTTTGCTTTTGATTAAGCTTTTCCTGAATGTTGTGAATGATATCAATATATATACAAGGGAACAGCTTTTTTAACGCCTATGCTTTCATACATACAGTTTGTTATTCAAGTATTTTATGATTGCAATCTCATATGCAGATATAAAGTTACCTCTCATTTGGTATAAATCTACTTGTGTTGAAAATTACAATTACCAAGAGGTGATTGTAAAGGAAAAAAAAAAAATACATGCAAAGAGCATCATTAAAATGATCTTGCTAGCATTATGAACAGGAATATAACTTTGCAAAGTCTTTTTTCCTGAATTGTAGCCAACAAAGCACATAATTACTAAGCTAAGCTGACAGGTGCTTGGCCATCATTACTCAAAATATGGATGCTTCATTGGTTTAATTAGTGGCAATATGATATATTGTTTTACTTCTGCTTTTTATTAATTTGCTACATTCTATTTTGTCTTTTCACTGAATTCCATGTAATAGACTGCTGTTCCAAAGTCACTATCAGTTATGATATATTATTACTGTCAGAGCAGATGTTTTTCAGATTCAATTCTTTATATTCCAGTTAAAAGAAAAAGGAAGAAGTAGAAAACTGTTACTAATAGTATTGTATAAGATAGCCCTGGATGGACAAATACAATCATAGGAATAGATTACTACTACCAGATCTCCCGTGACTTGTTGTGTCATTGTTTAAGAGAAATTTGCTTACCTAAACAGAGAAATAGAATGAACAGGAGCAAAGAAGCAATAGGAATGAGAGCTACTTCCAACATCCTGTTGGTTTAACTATAGCTGATGACCCTCTGGAACTCATTGTAGGACTGGTCCATCTGGGTTCCTTAGGCGTAGAATAGCCTATCTGATCAACTTAAGGAAGGGCCAGTCTGCCCAACCTCCAGAGGATCATGGCAGGACCAGTCTACAAATTTGTGGCTGCATGGTAGCACAGCAGCAGCCACAAATTTGCCAAGTTTCAATCCCATGGGAGTCATGGGTACTGGATTTTGCACATATTCTTGTGGATATGCCTCACCTGTAATGACAGCCATAAGAATTCTTTAAGTTAAGATTCATCTTTATTGAATTTTAATGGCACTCAACCCTGGTGTTAAATTTTTAGCTTAATACAACCAACAAATAAAAATTAACAAAAATAAAAATGTAGATGGGAGGTGACTTGCTTAATGTAAAGATTGTCTGAGTTATTTAAGATTTATAATAAATATCCAAACAGATAAACCAGCATTGCTAGTAAATAAAGTGCTACCTGTACACGTAGTTTTTATTGAAATGGCATGTACAGAATCCGCTGAGCCTTTCAACTAATGGCATTTTGGTAGAGATACATTTTCCTAACATTCTAAAATACCCTAGGGATTCCACATCCTTCTGTTTAAAAACAAATCATTAAAAAAATAATGAAGCAGAAGTTTCATTAAAGCTTAGTTTTATCTCAATGAAAATACTTGAATAAACAGAATATCTTAAACACAAGAGAAAAGAATATCATGAATAAATCAATTTAACAGAAAGCCAAACATGTGAGATATGGAAATTAATTCAAATAAGGCCAATTATATAAAAGAAATAAACTAATTCAATCTGCATTGGAAATCACATTTTATTGTCTTTCAAAGCATTTGACTTTTCTTTTATTTATGTGTTTGTCCAATTTATATAGCTGCCCATCTCACCGAACAAGTGATATTTGGTGGTATACAATAAATCAATATCTAAAAGCATTATGATTATAATTAAAACATTAAAAACTATGTCACCAGCAAAATTAATCTGCTATCTTAATGCTGTTTATTTTACTAGTAATTGAAAATTATTATCAAAGAACTATTTTATTTAAACAAAAAAAGAACTAGAGTCTAGATTTCGTAATGCTTAGTGAAGAGCCACTGGGACGATAAATTACGGTATCACATTTAAGGTGATTCATCGTTTGCTTTAAAACTGACTATGGCTCTAACCTACATGTACTTACATTTGAAATTCATCTTCTTTTTCATGGAGACAACCTCCAACCTGTCGCCTCCCTTGCTACTTTTTCCACACAGTTTGGAAAATTGACCCAAGTTTCCTAATTAAATTTAGGAGAAGGGGAACTGGGGTGTATTTGTGAGGGAATTATTCAAATTTATCCTTCCCCTTCTTATTTGCATGTTACATCCATATTCTTCAATTAGATCTTTAGAAATAACCCCATGTGTGCTTCTTCTTTTGAAAAAAAAACCCAAAACAAAAGTAGTGAATTATCTCCCATTCTGGGCAGAGTAGGGCACACTAGCTAGGACTTGTAATACTATGTTTCCCTTTTATAACTTTTCACAGATAAATACACATATTAATGGTTGTCTTTTCATTACATTAAGCCTTTGGTATTACAAAGCTAGGCAAGTCCATGAATCTTTACACCTACTTGGAGGATTATACTTAAAAAGTCTGGAGCAATGCTTCAATCAGATGTTTTCATATTTACAACTATAGTTACCAGATCTCTCTCTCTGTTCCAATTTGGGACAAATTGGAACTGTCTACTGCCCAAAAACCTCATGACAAAATACATTTTTTTAGACCTGTAAGATGAATTCCATTCATGGGTACCAGCCTTTTATTTTGGTATTAATGAAACTGCTCACCTAGCCACAAGGGAAGAAAAGTGTCAGCACAAATTAACAGTAGCTAACAATACTTAGCATGACAATCAATCCAAGCAAATGAAGGCTTAATTAAATAAAATTGGGATACATGAAAAGTACAAAAATCTCAGGACTAGGTTATGGACCACACTCAAGCAATTCCAGGATTGGAACTTATTCCCAAAGAACAATGTTGTCTTTATATCATTCATCTTTAGATGAAGCAATACATTCATATAAGTTTCTCTTTTCCTAACGTGCAAAATTATTGATTACAATAAAGTACTTCGTATTTCTTCGCACTTTTTATCTATATGCCCAAAGGCTTCATGCTGATGCACTTAACATACAAAAGGCTGATTTTATTTGGGAGAGTAGTAACAGAATGGGCGTTGGTAGAAGTTACTGTGAACGCCCTTTCTATCTATGCTGCGAGAGAGCCCAGGATGGGCTGACTCCTCCCTATGACGTCATTTAGCTGAGTCCGTACTAAGATATAAAAGCCAGCCCCCGGGAGAGACCCCAGCTTTGGCGAAGATACTTGACAGACTGAAAGGTATCTCTGAAAGCCCAAAATAAATACAGAAATATGTCTTACCCTCTCCGGACGAATCAAGGGAGGGGCTGGGCTCTCTCGCAGCATAGATAGAAAGGGCATTCACGGTAACTTCTACCAACACCCATGCTGCATCGAGAGCCCAGGATGGGACATACTAAAGCTTGCATGTCCACGGGCAGGTCCTCGTCTGGCTCATCACACCGACTGTGGAACCACTCGTTGAAGCACCCATCTGCCGAAGGCTGCAATCGCCGAGGCAAAAGCATCCAGACGGTAGTGTCTGATGAAAGGAGACGGGGATGTCCACGTGGCCGCACGACAAATCTCCTCCAAGGATGCTTGCATCGCCCAGGCAGCAGAAGTGGCCGCGCTTCTGATAGAGTGCACCATCAGACCTCTGGGAACCGGAAGGGCCGCAGCTTTATAGGCCTGCTCAATGCAAGAACTGACCCACCTGCTAATAGTAGGAGAAGAGGCCTTGTGCCCCAAGTGAGAAGGGAAAAAGGAAACAAACATGGCTTCTGACTTCCTGAAGGAGGAAGTGCGCTTAATGTATATTCTAAGAGCCCTTCTTACGTCTAACATGTGCCACTGCCGCTCTAAGTCATGGTGCGGGAGAGGACAGAAGTCAGACAAAACAATGTCCTGGGACCTGTGAAACCAGGTGTTAACCTTCGGAATAAATGAGGGGTCCAGACGAAGAACAACCCTATCATCGTGAAAGGAACAAAGGTCCTGTCTGATGGAAAGAGCAGCAAGCTCGGAAACCCTCCTGGCAGAAGTGACGGCAACAAGGAACACTACCTTCAGAGTCAGGAAACGGAGAGACACTGTTCTAAGGGGTTCAAAGGGGGGCTTTTTAAGGGCATTAAGGACCAAATGAAGGTCCCAGGAAGGATACCTGTGAACCACCGGAGGGTGCAGGTTGGAAGCCCCTTTCAAAAACCTCCTGACTGAAGTGTGATGGGATAAGGAAGGAAGCGAACCCCATGAAAGGACTGAGGAGAGGGCCGCAACCTGCCTGCATAAGGTGTTGGGGGCCAAACCTTTCTTCAGCCCATGCTGAAGGAAGCTAAGAACTTCTGCCAACTGGGCTGAAGCAGGAGAAAGACCCTCCCTGAGGCACCATCGGGAAAAAGCCTTCCAGGTGGCATCATAGATGCGCCTTGTAGAAGGTTTGCGAGAAGCCAGGATAGTGAGGATGACCCTTTCTGGAAGATCAGCCTCCTCTAGCTGCTGCCGCTCAAGTGCCACACGGTCAGCTTGAACCACTGGGGCTCTGGGTGGAGTAGGGCCCCCTGGTGAAGGGAGATTAGATGGGCAGGGATCCTCCAAGGAGAAGCCACAGATAGGTTGATCAGGTCCACAAACCAGGGCCTCCTTGGCCAATAGGGTGCCAGGAGCTCCACACGTTCCTCCAACCTCTTCCGAATTACTGCCGGAATGATGGGAAGCGGGGGAAAGGCGTAGAGGAGACCCTTGGGCCATCTGCACCGAAGAGCATTGGTCCCCTCCGCTCCCTGGCAAGGAAACCTGGTGAAGAATCTAGTGACTTGGGCGTTTTGAGGAGTGGAGAAAAGATCCACCTCCGGTGTTCCGAATCTGAGGGAAAGATCCCTGAATAGAGACGGAGGAATGGACCATTCTGCCTGGCCAACTAGGCTCCTGCTGAGCCAGTCAGCCTGGGAGTTGTCAGCCCCGGAGATGTGGGCCGCCGAGATGGATAACAGGTGTTTCTCTGCCCATAACCCCAACCGTAGAGCCTCTCTCATGAGGGCTTTGGACCTCATGCCCCCTTGCCGGTTGACATGAGCCTTTGCAGCCATGTTGTCCGTAAGGACTAGAACATGAGAGCCGGTCACTGATTGCCTGAAATGCTTGAGAGCCAGAAAAATGGCTCTGAGCTCTAGCCAATTTATGGGAAGGGTCTGTTCGGATCTGGACCAAACGCCCTGAGCTATCTGGCCCTGCATATAGGAATCCCAACCCAGGAGGCTGGCATCGGTGGTTATCACTAGCCTGTCTGGGTCCCTGAACAGGAGTCCCCTCCAGATAGATGGGGAATGCCATGAATTGAGAGATCTCCAGATTTGGGGCAGGAGTGAGACCTTGATGGATGAGTGGCTGGTTCCTGCTCGTTGGTAGGGAAGCAGGAACCATTGGAGGGCTCGGGAGTGGAGCAGAGCCCATGGGACGATGCCAATACAGGAAACCATCTCCCCCAGAAGTTTGGACAGCAGCGATAGGGGGACAATTTGATATTGCTGGATCTGGCTGATGATCTCTGCAAGGCTCTTTCCACGAGCTGGGGACAGGAAAACCTGGCACAACATGGTATCGATGACTGCTCCCAAGTGTTGCAGTTTGGTTGTAGGAGAGAGCTGGCTCTTTTTGGTGTTGATGGAAAATCCATGGCTCTGGAGACATGACAGGGTAATTTGCAGATCCCGATGGTTCGCAAGAATGGAAGAGGAAAGAATCAAAATGTTGTCCAAGTAGCATTGGATCCTCACTGGAATAGAACATAGAGATGCCACCAATGCTGCCAGAACCTTTGTGAAGACCCTTGGAGCCGATGAGAGGCCAAAGGGAAGTGCTCGATACTGGTAATGGGTATTCTGATAACAGAAACGGAGAAACTGGCGATGATGAGGTCAAATTGGGAGGTGGAGGTAAGCCTCAGTGAAACCAATGGAAGAGAGGAGGTCGCCCTCCCAACGCTCTCTAATATAGAATGCAGAGTCTGCATTTTAAATCACCTGTATTTTACAAATTGGTTGAGAAATTTTAGATCAAGTATGGCTCGCCACCCCCCTGAGACTTTGGGAACGATGAAAAGGTGAGAGTAAAGTCCATGTTCCTGCTGAGACGGGGGAACAGGTTGAATAGCCCTGATTTCAAGAAGGTGCTGAATGGCCACTGCAATAATCTTATTAAGGTCTTGGTGAGACTGAAGATCAGAAGCAGGCAATCTATTCTGGAGTTGGCGCAGCCACCGTATGGATGCCCTGGTGAAGAAGGATGCTGCTGTTGAAGCCCGAACAGCCCAAGCAGCAGCCTGGTGATTGCACTTGAGGGTCTGTTCAGAACGTTTATCATCCGGTTTCAGGATATCTTCTGGCTCCGTGGGAGTGCCAGAAGATGAGAACGAGGCCAGAACTGGAATGTCAACAGAAGGCACTGCCAGGGCATTGTCCAGAGCTGCGCTGACATTGTAGAAACGTTTATCTAGAGAAGATGGGCGAGGACCTGCCGAAGGAGAAGCGCACTGTTCCTTGACCATGTCCAGGAACAAAATGGGAGAAGGCAAAACCTCTGCATGCACTGCAGGCTTGGAGAAGAGCGAATCCCCTTGACTAGAGGGATTTCCTTGTGGCTCGGGAGCCACTTCCTCTGGCGACAGCTTGGTAGTGACCAAGGCCTTGCTAAGTAATGGCCTGAAGAGAGTAGGTTTGAAGACCAATGCAGAGGATGTCTGCTCTGGGCAAGAATCCTCTTCCTCTGAAAGATTTTGGTCAAAAATCTCACTCTCTTCACACTCTGAATGAGAGGAGTAACTGTGTTCAGATGGTGAAGGCCTTCCTTCCTCATCAACCTCCTTCCATTCTGGTAGAGAAAAATGGCCCCTGAGATCCCGAGGCCTGTGTAAATCAGGATGATGAGGCAAGGAACTTATAGACTGAGAAGGGAGAAGGGCCTGAACCCTTTCAAGAGGTTGAAGAATTTGCTTGAAGCCTTCAGCCAATCCCTGCCTAATGGCTGATGAGACTACATCTTGGATATCCCTTGGTCTATGCTCAAAGGTAGAGGCAGAAGGCTGAAGGCCCACTGCTGTGGGAGTGATGGTGGCTTCAGGTCTAGATTGAGGAGAGGTTCGAGGCCTGGAGGGAGGGGGAGGAGCATAGGGCACAGAAGCCTGTTGGATCTGCTTAAATCCTGAGGATCTGACTGTACAGCAAGAACCTCAGGAGACCAGGATGGAGGATGGAAAGGCTCATAGATAACTTCTCCTCTTCTGGGAGGGCTTGGTTGGGGCCCACGAGTATCACCTGAAACATGCTGTAGTTGCACTCCCTTCTGTTGAATAGTTCTGTTGAACTGCCTCTCTAGAGCTGCATGTCTGCGCTTCTCTGCTCTCAATTCAGCCTGAGTTGCCTTCTTAGGGGCTAGAGCCTTAGCTTTGATTTTAGCAGCCACCTCCCTCTGGACTGATTGGGTGCGTTGCCTACGTCTTTTTCTCCTATTGGGCTTAAGAGACTGTTCCACTGGGGGGGAGCTCTGCCAGAGCCTTATCTTGCTCCATTTGTAAAATAAAGGCTCTTGCGTTGGAAAGAAGCTGTTTAGATTTAAGCCCCTTAGGGTATAAATGGCCCCCGGGCTTACAAAATGGCCACTCACCTCATGGTGGAAGGCTTCAATCCAAGATGGCCACTGACTACAGGAAAACAGGCTCCAAGATTGAAGAATTGCTCCTTAGGCTATACAGAGCCCCGAGCGAAGTCAGCAAGGGAAAAACACAGCAACCAGCTACACGATCAGCTGGCTTGAGCTCTTATCAGTTTGCCGATCGTGTTTACAACCCCTCCAAACTGCAGGCGTGGAGGAAGTCTGCAGATGCTGCCCAGCTTGCCTGCACAGAATTCTGTAAAGCTGCTCCCAACTTGCAGGAGAGAGAAGAGAGAGGGAGAGCCCTGCTCTCTGGAAGAGCAGCTGCCCAGATCCCTGGGAGCTGCTTGAAGAGAGGAAAAAAGTACTGAAGATCGCTGTGATTGCTATCTAACAGAACACTTTCAGAGACACAGCTACTGACTGAAATTAGCTGAGTCAAAAGCTGGGGTCTCTCCCGGGGGCTGGCTTTTATATCTTAGTACAGACTCAGCTATGACATCATAAGAAGAAGTCAACCCGACCTGGGCTCTCGATGCAGCATGGAGGAGAAAAGGCAACAAGGGCCGCTTATTTCATTTTTGTAGACCTGCTGTTCATTTTTCAATAGTAATACAGGGCTCCTTTCATTTATTTTATCATAGTTGGGAGACCTGAGTCAAACATGCACATTGTAATGTGTTTGTAATCAAGACAATTTGTTTTCATACCTATCATACAAATTATGTTTATAATTTACTAAGCTTTCCAATCAAATTTTATAAAAGATGCAGCTGCTTTAAAGGAGTCAATTAATTAAAAGATGCATGCCTTTAATGTGACTCATTAAATCAACCAATCAATCTTTAGGTTTATTTGGAAGCCTGCAAGAAAAAAACAAGTGGTGGCTATAGGGTGGCATGTATTTTGTTTGTCTTCTCTTGCATTTTGAAGACTTCTTATAAACCACTGCACAACCCTATAATTCTGGACAGGTGGTTAGTCTTTGGTCAAATATACATTTTTGAAGAAAATAATAGAGGGTCTCTTTGTATCATTAATGCTAAGATAGCAATCTGAAAAAAATGTCTTTACATTCAGTACATTCACTGTTTAAATAGAGGATGGTTCAAGTTATAATTACCACTTAAGGCCCAGGAGAAAAAATCTCTATATATAAAGAGAAGTGGGCTGTATATGTGCCCACTTCAAAGAATAGCTATTATTTGTCACTTCTTGAGACTTAATACATTTAGCTAACATCTTCCCTCACACAAACTGCATTTTAGTCTTTTCTTCTGGTAACTCCACATTATTTATTACATCCAATAAGGAGACATTAACAGGAATATAACAATGCCATGTTATTATTTTGCTATTTTGTATTCTCTGTCCCTCTTGCTAACTTTTTGATAATAAACTACATTCTTCCTTGCATAAAGATTGGATTTCTACACTATTTCACTTTTTTAAGCAGGCATGAACATGTTTTCGGTTTGTTCTTCAGTGAAATGATATGGTATTACTTTGCTATTTTTGGTTTGTGAACTATACTTAATATTAATATTGAGAAGTGGTATCTGCATATTTCTTAACAGTATCTGAGTTTTATTTCATTATGTTGTTTCAAGTGAATTGTCCCTGACCAGATGGCATCTGTTGTCATCACATATAGCTAGGAATGACTCAAGCTCTAATATGCGACCTCTTCCACATATTTCGATGGAGTAAGAAAAATGAAAGTCTTTTTGTTGTAAGGAAAAGGGAAAATGCACATCATCTTTTCAAATGAGTTAATTGCAGCCATATCGTGCATCTTGAAAACAGTTGAGAAAAGATATTTTTTCTGGGGGGGGAATGAATAGCATTGTCTTATCTGGGCTGTGTCAACAATGTATGATCTGAGGAATTCTAAGAGATAATAATAAACCATCTGTGTTTAGTGGGGGCTAGTTTTTGCTTAAATGATTTTGATTAACAACCAAGTTTGATTGTAGTTCTTTGGAGGGTAATCATTTCACGACTCTACAATTATAACTGTGAATGCTGAGTTAGAGGCAATGGCAAAAGGAAAAAAAGGATTAAAATTAACTTCTATACTCAGAAAACAGACTATGGATTGATTACGTGCTAAAGGCAACATGAGTGCTATTAATATGATAGATACTATATGCAAGCCATAAAAGAAAAAGAGCTTATCAGGAAATATACATTGCCTTTTGCCTTTTGTCACTCATGCACTACAAATGGGGGCAGGCTGCAATGCTACTACAATATCACTACACTGCCACTTATACTGATGCTGGTACAAAAATACGTCTGTTTAATTTCTGCTCATTTCCCATTGCAGAAAGAAATTATTGTCCTCTCAACCTTACTTTTGCCTATGCCTCCTCTTAGAACATTTTGTTGTACTATGTTTTGTCTGTGATTTAGCAATTAGTGTCAACCAGTAACATTTGAATCTGTGACTATGATTGAACTATAAATGTGGTATTTTAATGTGTAATAGTTGAAAAAAAGGTTCCAGGAAAAAAACATACAGAGTAAATGTGAAAGAAAAAAATGAAGTAGAATATGGACAACTATAACTGATTTAGTTTCTTTCAAGATTGAGACAAAAGGCAAAACTGCAATAATAATGACAGTTTTGAGATAGCTGCATAATGAACAACTCTAGTCTTTTGTGACATTTTAAGATAAAAGCATAGTTCTGACATCATCTTAATTCTGTTTCCACACTTTTCTTTCCTCATTTCCTTGTAAATTAACAGGGAATCTCTAGGGTTGGGCCTGATTTAATCACATTTAAGAGTACGCTCACTAATGTCAATGAGACTTGAATTAGCTGTGACTAATAGGATTCTGTGAAGTTGCATTGCTTTGTTTTCTAAAGTTGAAGTGATAATCATGAGCTGGAATGATTTGCTTCAGAATAGTGACACAATTTGGGGCTTCCAGCTAAGGTCCTATGGCAGGCTAGAGCATCCATAAAGCCAGGACAGCATTGCAGTGAAATTGGTGGACAGGCACCAGGTTCTGGATGACATTTTCTTTTTTTAAAGAGATGAGAGACTGGGGGATCACCCAACTTGTACTCTTGAGTGCTGCTCCTTGTAGGAATTGAGTTTCTTGTGGTTGATCATGAGTGGAGTGGCTTGAGAGTGACTATCAATACTCACTAAACTGCTGTGCAGCCTTTATGGACATATGACCAGCAAAAGCGTCACTTTCTTAAACACTTATGGATTTCATTAATTAACCTCAGAGACACATTTTGAATTGCCAGGAAGGTAGAAGACTCTGAGTAAGTTGCCCTGATTTTTTTATTGAGTTAAGAAGAATGATAAAAGAAGTGTTTGCTATCTTAGAGGATTTTGGTTTAAAAACAAAACACTTAACAAGATTGTGGTTCAAGAAAGTTTTAAATGTAGAAAAGTAGGCAGTAGAAAACAGAATATTTTTTTTCCTGATGAAAATCCTTTAACAATAGTAAAATTTAATTAGACAAAGAGACCGGACCTTTGTGGGAATACTGATTGTTTATTATTAAGAACAGGAGATAATTGGTGAATTTTACAAAAAAAAAGAAGATAAGGGTAATATGAGTTAAGTATGTGACTATAACTATTAGAAATATAATTGGGACAAGAATTTTAAAGATACAGAAAAACAAAAAAGGGGTGGGGGAAGAATCCCGCCTTTTATTTTCATCATAGTACATGAAGTATTTTTACTTTCTTATAATGACAATCATAAGAAAAACAGCCAAATTAAAAGAATGATGGAAAAGCTTAGTTGAGCAACTTATATACAAGAGCATTTCACCCCAATTTATTGCAGAAAATGTTTGAGAAATTTAGCAAAAAAAATACTGCAATGGATGCTGATAATATTTTTAAAAAGATAATACTGACATTTAGTGGGAACTGAAAAAAATCTTATGGACTTCTTGCATAATGAACAAAAATGAACTTGTGTTTTATGGTTTTGCTTATTAGACAAGATAGATTATACAAAGAAGGGAGCCATGATGACCAGAGGGCAAATCCATATTTTCAGGTCCCTCTGGAACATTCCTTTGTGGACAGGACCTGTAACGTGATCTTCCTGCTCAGACTGATAAAAACAGGTACTGTAGATAAAACTGGGAATGAATGACCCCTCAATTAATGCACCATCTCAAAATTATTCCCAAAACATTTCTAATGAAATTCTCAAATCCCCTAAAAATAAAGTAGAAAATGCAAACCTATTTTTCAGGAGATGGGAATATATGAAGCAAATGTCAGCACAACCTAAATCAGGAATATAGGCAAAAAATACTTCTCACTGAATTGTTCAGTGTGTGTTTTCCCGGCTTCTCACTGAACTGTTCAGCTGTGTGTTTTCCCAGCTTGTATAGCTGTTTCAGAAGTGGGATTACTGCTAAAATAAAAAAAAAAGAACTATTTGCTAAAGTAAGATGAGCAAGACATCAAAGCTTCTTCACTTCCGGTTTTGCCAGGCTTCGATGGCGGCGGGGTTTCGCAATCTCCGCGATCCCTGTTGCGCTAGCCGTCTTGGTGCCTCCGATCCCGATGGGTCTAGAGGATAAGGCTGCCGTAGAGGCAGCCGAAGATAGGGGGGACCCAGACAGGGGTTTGGGGTTTTCGCAGACCCCTTACCCACCCGGCATAACCCCCTTTTCTCAAGGCGGTGGAGCGGCGGTCAGTAATGGCCGCCACAAAGAAGCCGGCAGCTGGACAAGATTGTGCTGGAGGAAGAAGGAGAAAGTTTTGAAGCGAAAGTTTTTTGGCTGAACTGGGACTATAAGATACTGAAAATATCCTGAAAATCCTGATTTTTTGAAAGATACTTTGTTTCCAGAAGAGATTTATAAGCGGCGAGTGAAAGTGCTGAAAGAGAAAGTTTACTCTCCTTCCATACGGAATTAACAAATGGACATTGAAAACCCTGCTATTTTATAGAAGGTAAAAATTTAAAGCTTTTTGTTACAAGTGGGAAGGGAGAGGACAAAATAATTTATATTAAGATTTTGTTGGAGGAGATGCCTGGAAGATTTTGAGATTGGAAGTTAATTGCAATAAGACTTTAAAATACAGATTGGGTTTTTTTTTTCCCTTTCCAATTGATATTACCCCAGGAAGAAAAAGTGTGGAGGGAAGAACTTTGTGCTCTGTTGGATTGTTTGATGACTTTGGGATTTTGGAGAATTGTTCCAAGCTTTGAATTATCTTGGTTATTTTAAGAAGAAGAAGAAGAGAAAAAAGAAGAAGAAAAGGTTTATAATGGCTTTATCTGTTGATGAACTGAGAGAGGAATATGGTAAAATAAAGAAAGAAGGTAAAGATGGTGTGAGAGAAATTTTTCGCTTTTTAGAAATGGCGCTTGCCACTTATCAGCAAACACAACAATTGATGGAGGAGGAGGAGGAGGAGGAGGAGGAGGAGGAGGAGGAGGAGGAGGAGGAGGAGGAGGAGGAGGAGGAAGAAGAAGAAGAAGAAGAAGAAGAAGAAGAAGAAGAAGAAGAAGAAGAAGAAGAAGAAGAAGAAGAAGAAGAAGAAGAAGAAGAAGAAGAAGAAGAAGAAGAAGAAGAAGACATCTTTAACGAGTCTACAAAGTTGATTAAGAAAGGAAGGAGAAAGAGAGGAAGGAAAAAGGACATAAGACTTAAAAAAACATCCAAGAAAGAGAAAAATAAGATGCAAAATCAATACAATGTTAGAAAGCAAAAGAAAAGAGAAATACAACAGAGAGGGGAAACTAAGGGGGATAAAAAGACCAGATGGGATAAGATAGGAAGGAAGAAGGGGGGGAAAAAGCCACAAAGGTATGAAACAAGATGTGAAAAAGAATTTTTTTTAGGGATAAAGGGTAATGTATAACTTTGTTTCAAAAAGATTCTGCAAGGTACATAAGATAGTATTGTAGTATTTGTATTAGAAATAGAAAATTAGAATTTTATAAGACTTAAGTAAAGATTAAAACATTAAAGGTTTAATAATGATAGATTTTAAGATTTAATAAAATATTAAAAGGAATGTTTAAAATATTTAGTTTAAGTATAGAGTTTAATTGACTATTGTGTGGATGTTAGTATGAACTTATTATTGTGGTATTTGTTTTTGAAATAGATAATTGGAATGTTATGAGATTTAATGTTTAATTATATATTTAATTACTTTATGGATTTACTATTTTTTTTCTTTTTTAAAAAACTTAGTAGGTAGAATGTACTAAGCAGAATCTGATAGGGAACTAGGTGTTACCTTAAATGTTAATTTAGGGGAGCGATGGAAAGGCATCATACTTCGATTAGTGATTTCAGGAGAAATCTTTTTTTTTTTTTCTATTATAGGGAATGAGATAAATGGATAATTGGAAAAGAATGGACAAAAGATATAAGTATAATGATTTAAATTAAGATGAAATAAATAAAATAGAATTAAGAAGAGTGGAAAGCGGGGTGAAGTTATAATGAAGATATAGAATGGTAAATAAGATAGGTAATGGCATATAAGTTGAACATGAATTTAATTGAAGTCCATACAAAGAGAGGTAATCCGGGGCTAAGCTACTTTTTAAAATGAAGTTTTATGTTTTTGTGTTTTGTGTGTGTATGTCCGTTTGAGATTTAATAAAACCTTGGAGGAAAGCGAGAGGAGAATAATTGTAAACAAGACAGAGGGAAATATGAATATGATGATTATAAAATGGATAAATATAGAAGAAATGTAATTGAATAAGAGCAAAGAGAAATAATGAGAAATCTGCTAAAAGATATTTAAGTGGAAATGGGATATATCAGAACTATATTGTATAAAACAATGTTTTATCTGCCTTGTAAAAATTTATAATGGAAAGAGGTTTAATGTCTTTAATGTCTAATGATGCTTTGTTTGTCTTTTAAAATTAATAAAATTTGTTCCAAAAAAAAAAAAAAAAGCTTCTTCACTGAGTATCGAAGGCAATATACTAGATACTTTGAGCAACAGATTTGGATATGTGCTTGGTCTCTTTTCAAAGCACCCTCCTCTATAATTGTAACCTATTTAGTAATTTTGATTTTAAATTTTAGACAGTTCTAGAGTCAGTGTTGTGAGATGGGAAGTCACATAAATAATTAAGATAGAAAAAAAACATTGATATCTAAAATAACCTTCAGTAAAAATTATAGAATGGTTTGAACATTTGTGATCAAGCACTTTTAATAAAATGATGCATCGTTAAACTTGCCATGTTCAATCTATTTTGTACTATAAGTTGTGGGCAATAAATGTATTATAAAGATAAATGGGGATTCTTCTTTCCATTACTCTTTCACTTTTCTAGTCAATTTGCTGACAGACTGACTTACTCAGAATTCTTATTCAAAGCAATAAATAATACATATTTGCTGATTTAAATTGCAGGAATACTGCAGTGATAGATCTGCAAGTATAAACTAGCAATAGCAATAGCATTTAGACTTATATACAATTCCATAATGCTTTACAGCACTGTCTGAATGGTTTACAATATCAGCATATTGCCCCCCAAAATCTGGATCTTCATTTTACCAACCTCAGAAGAATGGAAGGCTGAGTCAACCTTGAGCCAGTCACAGGATTGAACTCCTGGTTGTGGGCGGAGTTTACCTGCAATACTGCATTCTAACACTGTGCCACTATGGCTCCTAATGAATATTACTGCATGTAGGACAAAATGTATTTCAAAAATTCATGATGCTACTTTTATTTAATGACTATAATTTAATTTTGGAATTTAGAAGTTTTATATTGATTACTTTAATCCTTTTATGAAGCATTTTAATGCAAAATAACAGGTGAGGAATGTACAAATATTTTGAAACAAATATTTCAGAATGCATGAAAACATAAATATGTCAAATTTTATAAAGTAGCTGTGTCTTCTACCAGGTTCATTTGGCTGCTTTGGAAAGTGTACTGTTATTGGGATAAAAAAATATCTTTTGAAGAAGTTCTCTTATAAAAAAAGAATCTATTTTTCTCTGATTTAATTTTAGAGAATACATTTCAATATCCATCCACTGTTCTGCTAATATACTATTAAGACAGGAATACAAACATACAATAAAAAGGATATATATGGTTTTCCACATGTTTTTATGAAACTATATGCAGCCAGAAAGAAGAAAACTGAAACCTGCTTAGCTTTCTGCAAAATGAGATTGGCATAATATATATTTTGTAGTATTATATTGTAATGGATAGGTAATGGAGCAAGATGATGCAATGAAAATTGTGATACACTCTACTCCTTGCATATGTGAACAGGATTTGCATGGGATATCACAATACACACACAATAGGGATAGAGGTTGTATTGCATTACCATAGTACTCATTTTTTTTCATTTGCTTTACATTGTTCCCTATAAATACTATGTTGCCCTGGGAACAAATACACAGAAATTCATACACTAAGATACATATTAGAAAAGCTAGGAACAGTCATTGTTTCCCAATAGTGTAAAGAAATAAATATCTAATAATAAGCATAATAATAGAATCCCCGTGAGGTTGAATTTTCACAGGCAGTTTTGGGTACGAAAAATTTCCTGTCATCCACAACTGTAGTTTTTATTAGGGCAGAACTATAAAATTTATGTTAGACAATATTTTTAAGTTGATGAGAGAGGGTGGGGGAGGGAGGGAGAGAATTGCTTCTACCTGTAACATATATTAATTAAAGAGAAAAACAATATTAAAAATCCCCACTATTCTAAAATAATACTAGTAATTTTCAAAATTAAACTGTTAAAAAAATTTGAAATAACTAGGAAAATTTAGAACTATTACCTGGCATCATGAAGGCAATTATGATGCACTTGGCAAACCTTCTTGGGAAATGGATTCCATTTGCCTCTCTTCCTTGTCTTGAGTCACAACCATTCATTCAACAATTGCTCAAAATTATGAAACTGCTGAACAAATCATACTTAACAACTGGTTCTTGGACTTCCAGCCATTGAAGCCAGAAGCTTTTCTTTTAGGTTTGATTGACCAAAACAAAAACAAGGAAAAGCAGCAAAAACCTGGATGAAGTGCCAAGTCTTCAAGGTCCCATAAAACATCAGCGAGATGGAGGGTGACCAGACCTCAAAGGGAAGCTTAGTTCACAGGACAGGCACTACTACAGAAAAGTTAGTCTTCTGGGATCCCAATTTATGACATTGTTTGCTGTGATGTTTCTCAATCTTGGAAACTTTAAAAGGCATGGAATACAATTCTAAGAGTTGCAATCCACATATCCTGAAGTTGCCAAAGTTGAAAAAAATTGGTTTAATGGAAGGAACCTGTAGTACAGCAACACTGGCAGTTCAAATTGGTCAGGTACATATTATGGGAAATAGTGGTCCTTCGATTAGCCTGGACCTATGCCATGTATGGACCAGCTCCCTTTTATAGCTACACTTTAAATATACATTTTTAGTTTCAGCTTTTACTTGTAAAAAGTATTATGGCATATTTTAAATTCTTTTCAAATAAAACACTCATTACTAAGTTGCTAGACTAAAAGCTATAGTTTACATTCCCACTGTATATCCAATATTTTTTTCAGAAATACATGCACATTGCAAAATCATCTAATCAAAAGAAAATGTGATAAACCAGCAACATTATTTTTCTTATTGACCCCCCAAAAAACAAATAAAAATATAATATATAATATGTAAAGCTGGGCTTGCATCATTCACACAGTAAGCAAATATATATTATTTAATAAACCATTTACTTTGGGAACAAAGATTCAGACTATCATTCATAACAAAACCATAAAGAAAAGGAGGAATGACTGAAAAAAGGAGGGAAGGGGTTTGTGTGTTTATATGAGTACACAAGTCAATTGCATAACGGAAGAAGTTGTCCATCTCCTATACCAAAGAATAAAACTGTTCTTTCACTCAGTCATAAATGCTACAGTATAGGAACAAACAAACCCACCAATCTGAGATTACAGGGGCTGCCCTTTCAAACACCAAACAACATCCAGATAATAGGTTGTAGCCTGTTACAAATCCAGATGAACACACAATAAGTTACAGGATTGCAATAAAAATAAAATTGCAAGGGTAGAGAGTAAGCTTAATAAATTCATAATGGTAAACAGTTTTTTAGAATAATATAATACCTGCAAACATAATCTGCACTACTGCCCATAAGGAAAAACTCATTTTGACAATCTAAATATTTGCCTGCAAGTCCCAACTGATTTGTCAGCAACTGTGTTAATGTGCTAGGAATACTAATGTATTGATTTTGAGAATGCTTTTATTCTCACTTCAATATTTCAAGCATCTCAGCTGCTGTCCCTGAACAATAAAATGACATAATTACTTCTGCAAAGAGGTTTGTCATAATCCAATGTTTGATTTATACCTTTCTTTCTTCTAATCATAAGATCTGAAAAACTAAGTTTGTGTAGGAACAATCGAAAACATAAAACAGAAAGCTCACATGGGGAGGGAGAAATAGAGGTGGCACAATGTGGCAGTAGATTTGTGCATACTTTTTCTTCAGTGCTTTAAAAATGAACAACTCAAATGTAGATTTTTTTCCCCAGCCAGCAGAGACAAAGCTCCAACTGCTCCAACTTTCAGCATGAATTTCTATAGCTTGTATAACCATCACTACAATATTTATATTTATATAAACTTATATTTTACTCCGTCACAAGTTGTTTCAACTTCTCAGCCTGAAAAGCTGCTACTCTAGTATAATGCAGGCAGTGACCTTTAGCTTCCAATATCAAGCTCACTGCAGGAAGTCTCACACAAAGCAAAAATTGTAAAGTAAGTTTATGAAAGGGTAGAATAGCTACATTTGAAATAGTGGCGAATATCTGCATCTCGGCTGTAGGATGAAGATTCGTTCTCCAAGCTTGTCGGTTGTTTGCTGAATGTTTCGTTACCAAACGAAATTCAACTCCACTGAAGATGTTACCTAGCCTAGTAATGAAATGTTCAGAAACCAACCCACAAACTCAGAGAATGAACCTTTATCCTCACAGTAACAATTTATTGTGCTTGGAATAATAAATGGGCAAAATACAACCATTATGAACATTGTAAAAAAAACCAAATGGTTAAGTATGTACAAGTGTCACCTAACATTTATAGTTTACATAAAAATAAATATACTATTGGTATATTAAAATATTGTTTTAGCTTTTATTTTGCAATAGGGTTCATACCTGACACCAAGAATAATCTTGATTGTCACCATGTCATAATTAACCTCTCTGCATTAATCCCAAATTATAACATAATTACTCTGAAAATCCAAGTCTATTTTGAACATCAATATTTCATGATTGACTGAAAAATTCCCTTATAATTTCAATATACTGTAAATTTCAGCTTCCAGAAGCATGGCCATTATCATTCAACAGATGGTACTGTATCAGCCCAACCAGTACAGTCAATTTGGAGATATTTTTTCTCCTGTTCCACTCCCTCAACATGGTTATTACTTTTGCAACATGTACAAATATTCTGTTGAACTATCAGATTAAAATAAACGCTTCTGAAATAAAAAATGGACTTAACAATCAAAAGACCTATTGTTTAGCCTTGGAAACATAAACTTGTGGTTCTAACTATTCAAAGTTTGCAGAATTTATTAATATACATTAACCATGGAATATTGAAATGAATCATTGTCATAGCTGATTGATATAATATATGCCTGTATGCCTAAATTATGTAAGATTACCCACCTAATCCAAAAACAAACCCCAACCAAAATCCAAGACAGAGAACAAGAGAACGGCAAAGCCCTCCTCCCATATAGAAAAGGCACTACAGACAAAATCAGCAAGAACCTCCAAAAACACAACGTTAAGACAGCATTCTGCACAAACAGAAAAATATCCACCATCCTAAGAATTCCTAAAGACAGAATTGAGTTAGAAAACCAAGGAGTATACGAAATCTCATGCACCGCCTGCCCCAACACATACATCAGACAAACCAACAGAAGAATTAGCGCACGCATTGAAGAACACAAGAACTCAATCAAAAAAGAAAAACCGACCTCTTCCCTGGTCCAGCACCTCAAAGCCACAGGACATGAGATTGACTTTAAAAATACCAGAACTATTGCCAAAACTGAACACTTCAACAACAGAATAATCAGAGAAGCCATAGAGATAGAAAAACGCCCACACAGCATGAATAAACGAGATGATACCTCCCGCCTACCAGCCATTTGGAAACCCGCCCTCATGAACAAACGAGTACCTAACATGAAGAATGACACCAGACCCACACCCACGAGGGCCACACAAGATGCTACCACCACACTTCCATGTAGAAAGCAGATTCACACCCACACAGATGATGACACGACCACAGACCAGAAGCTGTACCGCAGCTGCATCACTACCCACTTCAAACCCCTCCGACCCATACATGAAGCGAACTGATGCCCAACATGAAGATGTGGCACAACCACGAATGCGAAGCCAAACAACAGGATCACAGCTTACCAGCTCAAATCCCCCGACAACTAAGACTAACCTGAGCACAGCCAAGCCCCCACCTGAACAGAACACACCTCCAGCCAATCAGAACACACCCAACCCCCCAACCAATCAGATCACAGCCAGGCCCCCAACCAATGAGAACACACCCCCACAAGTGTTTGCACTCACAAACAAAAAAATCTCCACACCACAAGCCAAGCAAACACCTGGGCACAAACAGACCCGACCTGATACCTCCAGCTCAAACACACCCCAATCAGGCACCCAGATGAAACCTAGCTTCCTAATAAATGATAGCTGTCCTTTTACCCAAAGCCAAGCTGCACTAAAAGCCTCCAATACAGGAAACACAATGTTGCCAGCCAATTAAAAAATGCTACAAAACAGACAGAAGATATTAGAAACACCAATCAAGCAGAACACAGCAAACTCCAAGACCAATAAACAAAGTCCAAGACTCTCAACCAATCAGGATGAAGAAAAAACCATTCTAACACAGCAGTAGGCTAGCACCAAATTTAAAACAGAAATGGCTGTGAAAGCCTGAATCACAGACAAACACAATACAGAAGCCTGATGATGGCAGATGAGATTCTGCCAAAACGTTGCTACAACTTTAAAAGCACAACTATAATGACATGGGAAAATACCAGAACAAAGCTGAATACAATATATATATATATATATATATATATATATATATATATATATATATATATATATATATATATATATATATATATATATATATATTATATATATTATTCATTCTTAAGTTTTTTCGGGTACTTACATGTATGGCATTCAGCTTTGTTCGGATATTTTCCCACGTCATTATAGTTGTGCTTTTAAAGTTGTAGCAACGTTGTAGCAGAATCTCATCTGCTATCATCAGGCTTCTGTATTGTGTTCGTCTGTGACATATCCTGAATATCCTGGATATCTCCACAACAAAACTCACAAGGCCATCACACAGCCCGTTATAAAAACATCAACTCCATCAACCAATCAAGAGGCAGCAGCACAGCCAACCAGCCCAGCACACCAGGCCCCACCACCAGTATTTATAGAGAGACGGCAGCTCCGATCACACACTGCTTGCACTGGCACGAAGCTGAAAGCACCAGCCTGAGGATGGGGAGTGGGACCTTGCCGAAACAAAAAAAAACAAATATCTGTGATATCTCCTGAACTCTGAATTAGAGTTTACAAAGGAGCCTAATTTTATATTAAAAACCTGACAACAAAACATACTGGAGAGGGAAAAACATTTTTCTCATATAGAGTATCAAAAAAGCAATTTAAAATTAAATAAAAAAGGAGAAACAGTAGTGATATCTGAATGGTAGGTGTTGTGAAAATTGTGCTGTGAAAATCAAAGTACTAGTTTGTACTGCAGCCATAAATTACTAAACTAATTATCTAGTAGCAGGCATAACTGAATCATTCAAAGGAGTAATTAGCAATCAGACATAATGAGTACTGCTCCAATTTCTTGTCATACTGTATTTAGCTTCAGTGCAGCCTAGAGGATCTGAATTATTTCCTCTCTTTTCTAAAGGCATTACTGCTATATTGAGTGCATCAGCCCATATTATTACTCCCAGTAGATTAATTCTACACTGGACTGCACACTCCTGATTTCTTCTGTCAGAGGCTCTTCAGGTCTCTGGAGTCCTTTTAAATGTGCACCATCCTTAAAACAACAAAAAACCCGACTTTCCTTGAGTTTAAATATGATTTGCCAGATATTGAAATATTGTAACTTTTATTAAACCCACTTCAATGTTGTATGAAATCCAGTTAAAGTCAGTAGCAAGCCATATAGCAAATAATTAAAAAACATAACCAATCTTTTCAAAATACTTATAACCTTTCAAGAATATATCTATAAAGCAGTGAACAGGAACATAAAAATATAACATTGTGTATATTGAAAAACAATATAGTGTTGGAAAATTCAAAAACAAAACATATAATTCATAGACTAAGAGTTATTTTGGCCCATTTAGCTGAAAAATCCACCCCTGCCCCCACAGCACCTGTGCAGAAATCTTAAAATTAAACCTTGCCCCAAAAAGTTGTTCAGCCATCACTTGAAAACGTCCATTGCAGTTAAGCTCTCACTTACTTTTACCCCTGGTTCAAACTGATTTTTCCCTTTTTTCCTCAAAATTCAAATGGAATCAACCCTCCTATAAATTTAAATCCATTATCCTTTGTCTTCTATTTTTAATTAGAGAAAGACAGAGCTTCATCTCTATTTTTTGAGATCTCATTTTATGTATTTGAAGTTAATCTTCTTGAGATTAAATGCTCCCTCTTTTTTCAATATGATCATAATGCTTAGATTTTAGTTCACAATAATCCTTGTCACTGTTTTCTGAACTTTTTCCGGTTATTGGGACATACGTCAGAGAAATTGTATGTCTGTTAAATTTCAGTGAGCTATTTTCAGCCTATAGATTAACTGGATTGGATGCCACGTTCAGATATGAGACAAAGCGTATGTCTGGTTTAGCAAAAAGAAGGACAAGGAGTGACTTGATAGCATAATAATAATATTTGTGAGGCTGTCACAGACAAAAAGGGAGTTTTGGAGAACTTCTAGTCCAACGTCCAGCTCAAGCAGGAAACCCTATAGCATTTCAGATAGATGACTATCCAGTCTTTTTTTTAAAAAATCCTCAGTGATGAAGCCTCTACAACTTCTGAAGGGAAGCTGTTCCACTGGCCAATTATCCTCACTGTTAGGAAGTTTATCCTTAATTCCAAGTTCCAGGTTGATTTGACCTATTCTCCAAAGGAACTGAGGACAAGAAGTAATGGATGGAAGACTATTAAAGGCAAGTCCAACACAGAATTAAGGAAAATTTTCCTTAATTAATTTGTATTAATTTCCTAATACTGAAATTAACCAGTGGAACAGCTTGCCTCCAGAAGTTGTGGATGTTCCATCACTGGAGGTTTTTGAGAAGAGACTGGACAATCATTTGTCCAGGATGGTATAGGGTCGCCTCTTGAGCTGGGGATTGGACTAAAGACTCCCAAGATCCCTTCCAACTCTGTTATTCTGTTGCTGGGTCCTGTGGGATATATTCTTTGTGCAGATAGGCACAGAAATCTCAATATGCTCACTGGTATTGCACTGTATCAACTATTAGTTATGTAGATGTTTCAAAAGCTGCAGAAGCATCTTCCAAGCTTTCTATCAGCTCCTCAAGGTAGTTCAGATCAGAAAATAGCATCCATAAGTAATCACTGAACTCTCTTTTATGAATATAAACTCTAGTAACAGAACCTTAAAATTCTGAATTGTTTTTGTTAGGGATATACACCCTAGCAGAACGTGCAACGGCAGTCTAGCAAACAGGCAGATATGTGAGATAAAATGTTGTAGTAGCTTACACTCAGTAAGACAGATACACTGTGCAAGTTAAATTTTTATTCTAGCAAGAGTTATAGCATAGTCAAACAGTCCATATTTCATACACTAAGTTCAGTCAGTCCGGGGGTTATTCAGTTTGCAAAGTCCAGTGTCGAAAAAGAGTTCATTAAACTTACAATCAATCAGTCCAGTGATATATCTCTTTTGCAGTCAGAGATATGAAGAAAATCAAACCCCTTTTCTTCTTTCAGCAAACACGCAGTTATCACCATCTATCTATCATTGTCAGCATTCCAGTAAAAGCCAGGCAAACAGTGAGCTCTCTTGCTCCCTCTTATGGTGATTCTACAACCGCACCCAAAATACTTGGTTTACAGTTTAAAGTGATACATACACTTAAACTCACTAACATAGTTTATATATTATTTTACTCAAACTAAGTTAGGTAACCAATGTTATCCCTAACAGTTTTCCCTTCCTCTTGTACTGTATTAAAAAGGGTCATAGTGTGGCAGGTTTCTTTATCATATTACCTTGTCTTCCCAGGCTTAATTCATATTTTGCTAATAGCCTTTGCATTTTTTCCCTCAAGATTTTCTCCTTAGTTTTTCATATATAGGTATGACCAGAATACTTCAGGAGGTACTTGAAGAACCTGCATCAGCTCTTCAAGTGGATGCTACTAGTTTTCAAGTAGAATATCTAGAGGGTTGAATTACTTCAGTAATAGCTACAAGCTATAGCTATATCATTACCATTTCTAATATGACAAGTAATTTTATTTTATTTTAAAGAATTCTTCTGGAAGGAGCTCAACTGCAATGCTTTTAGCAATTCATCTACTTAAGGTACTGCGTCTTAATAATCTTGCTGGTAAACAGAGCAAATTTAAGTAGGAGTTTGTGAATGTAATCTTTAGAAGTTAAAACTACCCAGCATTCCAATTTTAACTTCCAAGTAAAAACAAAATAAACAGCAATATTCTTCCATGAATTAACAAAACATTGACTTAATTGCTTGATTTCTAAGTCCAGTTTAATTCACATTTCTTTGCCACAATAGGTTTGTGGTTAATATTCAAAATATATAAAAGCATAAATATTTTAATATTTAAAACAGAATAATACTTCAAAAGATAGCTTGAAATTCTATCTTCCAGAATCAACCATATTATACATATGTATGTGGGAGATTTCTGCTGTGTATTTTTCATTACTGTAAGTGCAAACAACCTGTAGTCCATGACCCTCAAACACCTCCATCCTCATTTCTGCAACTTATAAAACCTCCTCAGATTGCAACTCTGAAATTTGCCAGGAAACATATTAATATTTGGTGGTATAATTTTACTGAGTTTTGATTAAAATACAAAGCAAACCAGAACACAAAATATCTACAAGCTTTAATGTACCTATTTAAACTTCACAAATCCCAGCCATAACCAAGCAAAATAAAGACCTTTAAAAGCTAAAAATTAAGTTATCATTTATTTTCTTTCAGAAAACAGTCGTTCAATTTCACATCACTCAGAATCCTAATCCAGATTCTAATTTATATTTAAAATTTCGATCTCTTATATTTGCAATAATCTTCATGAGGACTAAAGGATAATATAAATGATTAGTATAAAGTTACAGCATAATTTTTGTTATATAATATTAAGGGTACTGTGGTGGAATGTACTGTAATTCGGATTCCCAGGGGGAGGGAGTTGCATTCCCGAGGGCAAAAACAATAACAAACCATAGAAAGTTTGGTCATGAGAAAGAAAGTTAAAATTGCTCCTACCTAGTAATTCCAAGAGCATATCTATAGTGATGCAAATAGTTATTTCGGTTTGGCAAGATTTTTGTCTATAGGTAAGGACCATAAAGGAAACAACTCAGAAGTAACTCCAAGTGTCTCTCTAGGTTGGGGGGGTTGGAGTGGAGGGCCTGATATATGCCGCTAAAAAAAATAAATAAAGACTATCACCTGATCGTTGTCACCAAGATGCTTATATCTGATTAACACTCCATTTTGTATAGACAAACTCAGCTGCTGCAATATGATAAAAAAAAAATGAAAAGGCTATTTGCATTGAAACAGGGAGGCCTTATCTCCTGAGCCTGGCAGCCCAAGACACAATGAGACTTCCTTGGAAGAAGCAGCAAAAAGAAATTACCATGACTAGAAAAGATATTCAACCTTGCAGAGTAATTTTTACAACAGATTTTTGTAATAACTACATGGGCAGTAAACTATGTTGCATTATCGTCTCATCTCTAAACTGCAAACAAGTCTTGTTGCATGCAAGTTTACAAGAGCAGAAAGTTGTATTTCTAAGCCAGATTAAAACAATAGGGATAATAAAACATACTTGCCTGCTCTTGATTGTCTGAGCTCATAATTGTTTGAGGAACCTCCTGCCAAGCTCCTGAGAGAGGAGATAGTGAAATTTTCTGAAGAACAGGCTTTCCAGGTATTTAGGCACTTGCTTGCTACAAAGCCTCCAGTTCCATTGGTACAGCACTTTGCAGCAGATTCAGAAGTCTATACTTTAGTGGTGCAAATCTTGGTTTGGTATCCTTGGGTTCCACTTTAGAAACATAATCAGAGGTCTCTCCTCTGTTTCTCTGCTGAAGAGAGGAATGTTTGTATTGCTTCTATTTGCATGGATTTGTATTGCTTCTATTTGCATGGATATCTGGTGCTAACATCCTAATGAAACCATGGGTGAAAGGGTGAAGCTCAGCTGTAAAGCGTCCAACCTTTATAGCTTCTATGTGTCAGCTCCAACTGTCCATTAATTAACATACAATGTTTGATCAGTTCTTCCAAATTATCTGGTTGTCTTCTCTCACAAAACGATCCTTTGGCTAATCAGAACAAAATCATTTCACTCCCATATCTTCGGCATACAATTGAGAAACTGGTGTGTACTAATGAACTCTGCAGCCTCTTTGCTTCAGCTCGTAAATCTCTGTTTGCTGTTGCTCTCCTGGCCAAATCATCAAGTGAAGCTCTAAACCTTTGCACGAAGTCCTGGTAATTTGGTAAGAAGTCACTTCCTTCAGTAAACTCAGAACAGAAGTCACTTGGAGTGCTCTGTAAGAAATTCTGCTGGTCAACTTACCATGAACAATTCACACTGAATCATGGAAGTCAAGAAGCGCTATGTGAAAAATTTCTATGTAAGCAAAGAAATAATTGGTTGGGCTGCATGTTATCTATTCCAGGATCAGGCAAGCCTTGTGTTAATTGTGTTAGTTGTGCCATGGCATGGTACACATTTGTTCTTTATATCCACATACTGTTGATATTGTAATTATACTTCTGTAGACAGTGTGGTGCCCCTAGGATCTAATGACAACCCCAGGATCAAAGGCAAGGTTCAGTGCCTGTCTGATTAGAGAGCAGTGAGACTTGCCAAGCTGATGCCCGTTCAGGAAACAGCCACTGCAAAAACTGCTAGAATCCTTTTACTGTTGGGTATAATAACAAACTCTTGAAAGCCTCACAGTTTCCCTAATCTCCCCATTACTCCATCTAGAGTCAAAGCAAGATTATTTTGAGTCTTTTTCACATGTTTCCTCCTCTCAAAGGACTGAAATCTTGTTCTTTTTCCTTTATTATTTCTGTATGGTTATGCTAATGGGTCTCGTATTCCTTCATCAACTTTAACGCTGCATTCCTTGGTGCTTTCTGAGCTTGACTGTTTTCTTGCCAATGTTTCATTATCTGATTAGGTAACGTAATCAGTGACTCACAGTTCTAAACAAAAGGGTTTGGCTATGTAACTAATCTCAGTATAAATTTGCATTGATATATTTTCTAATAAATATATTGTTTAGTAGTAATTATTAAAATGCTTATGAGAGTACAAAAATCAAGTTAGTTTTGACTAGAGGACCCATATAGAAATGCAACAATAAAGTTAAGAAATAATAAAGGGGGGGGGGGGGGGGAGAGAACAATAGCTCAAGAAAGTCCAGTTGCCTCGGGGAAGCACCTTTGAGACAACCATGACCTGGATGACTGAGAATCTCTATGGACTTTTAACAATAGCTGAACCCTGATTTAGATGTAGTGTCTTCTTTTGGAACTTTAAAAAAAACTTTGTGTCGGAGAGTCTGTATCCCAATCAATATCAAGATAATCAGTACTAATTATCTCCTATACCTGACAGCATTTGATATTACCCATAACAATATTTTCTTGATGAAACCAGCTAATACAAGATTTGGAAATTATAGTGATTTCATAGTTATTTTGTAAGCATGTTGGAATAATGTGCATTGTTTGGTTCTTGGCCATTCTTCTGAAAAGCTTCTTGTGACTTTATTTCATCCCTATAATTTTTATAAGTCCTAAAAGATTTAACATTTAGGCTTATATACTATCCTATAGTGTTTTACAGCACTCTCTGGTTTACAATGAAGCATTTATTTGCATATTGCCCCCAATAATCTGGATCCTCAGAAGGATGGAAAATTGAGTCAGCCTTGAAACCTGTCAAGATCGAACCTTACCCTGTGGCAGAGTTTGCCTGCAATACTGCACTTTAACCACTGCACCACCAGGATTCAAGGTTGTTAATAGGCAGTGAGGATATGGATGTTGGTAAATTTAGATATTGGTAAACAAGGGAACAACCATGATAACATAAGATTTAATCACAGGAATCACATGTTTATCTAAGCCTGAGGGCATTACACATTAAATGGAATAGTGCTGCATTTAAAACATCAGATATAATCTTGAAGTACATTTAAAAAGGCAAAAAGCAAGCCTTTCCAAAGGCTTCGTGGCTATTTCAGCTTCATGCTTTAAGGATAAGATCTGACTATTTCAATATATCAGTCACCATATGATTAAACCATTGATCATCATTAATTATGTCCTAAATGGGTCTGTTCTTTAAAAGTGTTTGGATACTACACTGTACAAATGTGGTGACTAGAATTTTGTCAGAAGCATCTTTTGTCAATCACACAATTTCATTAAATTCTAGATTGTTTCCAAGCACAAGTCAAATAATGGTATTGACCAACAAAACTCTAAAGTACTTGGACCCAGAATATTGGAATAGTCTTTTCTTCTGTATTGTATGAACCTATCCATCATTTGTAATTATTATTTCCCCACTCCAGAAATCAATAGGCTTTTATAATCTGTTCACCATAATAGCTGCAGTGTAGCATCTACAGTGCTATTCTGACAGACACAACAGACTCAAATTGGAGAAATGGAAGTTAAATTATTAATTAATTCAAATAGAATTTATGAGACAGATTAGTTTAAGGGAAGACAGATTTTGTACAGCCCTTTTCCCAAACAGTTCTGCTATAATAAGCTATTTTTAGAAAATCTTGTATTAGACGTTCAAGTAAATTCCATCTAAGTTATTCTCTAATTAAGTAATGAATTTACTAAAGAGTAAACTGCACAATACATTGCACAACTTATTTCCAGTTAAGAATGTACTGGATTGTGCTAAATAACTATATTTAAAAAAATAATTCAGGAGATCTGATATGTGGAATACAAAATTTAGATTTTATAAATATTAACTAAAGGATTGCTCATAATTTTTAACAGCTGTTCTTCTCAACAATTGTTATACAGAAATACTGATTTTATTCTAAAATTTTAAACATTCCTTGGAAGGAAACACTAGGGCCTTGTTATTTGTGGCACTCATAGTTCATCTTGCATATATGTATCTTATTGGGGCAACTAGATGAGGGGTGGTGTCAGCTCTGAGTTTCAGCTGCCAAGAATGTTAAGGAATGAAAGGGGGGGTGGAGGAGTTGGAAAGTTCAAGGTTAAAAATCCCAGCTGCAGTTAATTGGTTCTTGTGATTAATGAAGTGTAAGAAGTGGGAGGAGAGAAGGTGAATTTTGTGAAAGACGTTGAAAATTACTTTCAGTTTGGGAAATTCCATAGACACACCAGAGATGTTCTAATAAATCAATTGGAGATTATACTAGTCTTGGGGTGATTGATTACCATGGACAATTTCTGGATGCCTAACAGGTGGGATTCAAAAACCCAGCAACTGGTGAGCTGACCGCTTGCTGGATGGGCATAGCCATCGTGGGCATGGCCTACAGGAAATACCGGTGGGCCGCCAGAGCCCCGGGGATGCCGTTTTCACTCTCCCAAGGGTCTGGAGGCCTCCCCCGGGCCTCTGGGAGGGTGAAAACAGCCTCCCCTGGGCTCTGGAGGCCCTCCAGAAGCCGGAAATAGGCCCATTTCCGGAATTCTGGAAGGCCCATTTTCCCCCCCTCCCAGAGCCTCCATGCACTTACCTCCATCAAAAATGGGCTGCATGGAGACTCCTGGGAGGGAGGGAGGGAGGGAGGGAGGGAGGGAGGGAGGGAAGAACACCTGGTCAGTTGAAATACCGGTTCATCGAACCAGATGTAACTTTAACATCCAGTTCACCCGAATGGGTCCAAACTGGTAGAATCCCACTCCTGAACTAGATGAATGATATTCTATTGCACCAGTAATGTACTGATTCAAAATTCAGAATATCATAAATATAGCTAGTCTTCTACATGCTTGCTTATAACTTAAGCTCACCAACGCTTAATTGACTAAGTGTTTATGTTTGTCTTTTATATGCTTTTAATATTACAGGAAAATTTATGATGTAAAATGCTTGCTAGTTTCTTTGCAGGCTTTGGTATACTTTTAACAAAATCAATATTGGCAGAATACATTGCAGGAATCTTGAACATCCCAGGGTCTTCAAATCAGAACACATAATACATATTTATAGAATTGTTATTGTATAACACAGCATTCACTTGGGATCCATTTTTTAAAAAAATGCTGACATCAAGGTTTCATTACACTAACCTTTTAATTTTTAAAAAATAAGAGGAAAAACAGCACTAACTGTATTCTCTTTGTCCCTGCTGAAAAATATTTCTGTTTTCTTTTCTCCCAGCTGTACCTAAGGCAACTCCAAGTATTCTAGCTTTCAGAAATGCTGAATCCACTTAATCAAGTAAGAGTTGGATAAAAAGTAGATACAGCAATCTTGTAATTTACAGAAAGATAACTCTCTGTAGTATTAATCAAATTACTTAGGGACTTGTAGCAATTAAAATCTTTCTTAATGCTCCAGGTAAAAGCAAATGCAGCACTATTTTAAAGTAATATTTTTCAGCTCTTGACATAACACTTCTTCTAATTCTCCAAGAAACTTGGATTCAAGTACCCACCAATAGATTGAGATTATGTAAATTCTTATATTTTTCTGTGAATGTCAGACCTCAGAATTTCCAGGAAATGTTTCTCAATGCTCAACTCACAATGCTGAATTATGTGGACTCTGGTATATAAAACTCAGGTGCAGAAGAGGGAGTTTTCAGGAAGACAATTTTTGAAAAATTGTTAGGTAAAAAGTAAGTGGAGTTAATAGAACTGGGTTATGTGATGAAATCATGTGACATAAAAAAACATGAATGTAACAATAAAGATAGAATTAAAAAATGCTGATTCTCCAATATCTGTATTTAAAACTGAAATGTGAATCAGGTATATGAATTAATTATCATATAAACAGATAACAGAACTAAGCCAAAATGAATTGGTTAAGAATTCTTTCTCTTGGCCAAACAAGCATAACAACAGTTATTATGCAAGTTCATGAAAGATACTGATTTATGCAATGGTTAATTATATATATTTAGAATTTAGAAAAAAATCCTACAGAATTAATTATTCTATAATTATATCAGTAGTATTAAATAGTACTGCAACTATTTCATTATAAATAAATATGTTTACAATATGGTTCTACTTTTGCACGAATAAGATGTAGACTTTACTATTCATTTAATAGTTGATGTGTCTATTTCAGAACTTTATTCCGTTTCCTGCTATATTTTGTACTGAGCTTTATCTAGTTTATATTTAGACAATAATAAAATGGGCATTCAAGTAGGAAGTAAAAATTAATTGATGTCTGTGTCTGCAGTAAATGAAAGGGACATGTACATGCAATTTGAGCAGTGAACCTAATTAAAATGTTTCTTTTTTATGCCGTTAGTGATGAAAATAATAACACCATGAACTTAGCTTTAGAAAGATCTCCATTTTAGCATTTTGACTATCTGAATAATGCCTTAAAGTATTATTTTTGCTTTTATTTAATTGCCAGGAGAAACACACAATTTTGATGGATTGGGCCACCTTTGTCTCAATTTAGAGTAGAGAAATCAGAATGAAACCCTTTTCAGTCGCTGCTTTTATTGCAGTTACAGATCATGTGTAAAGCTATGCAACTATTTAAGATATTATACAGCTTATCACTAAATTTCCCTCTGAATGTAAAGATATTGGGGAAAGCAGAACAAAATTGTGTTCAAATCCTGCCATGTATTTAGTTTCAAATTACAAGTGGGTTACAGTCAAAAATAGATACACAACAGTATTTATTGAACAAGAAGGACAAAAAGTGTTGTATATGTCCAAACTATTAATACTCAGAAATATTTCCTAGAGTGTAGTAAATTCTACAATGCACGGGTCAACATATTTGTTCATATTATATAGTCAAATTAAGTCAACATAACTTATTCCCAATAATTACAAAATTGCACCTGAATGGAAATCATATACCTTTCTTTAAAACCAAGATCCATTTTAATATCCATGGACATATGTATGCAATTCTGCTTTGACTTTATGTCCAAGTAAACATGAACAGTATTTCACAGCAGATGCCTTCAATTAATTCATTTAAATCTCACTGATTCCCATAGTCTTCTAACTTTTGAAATAAACATGATTGCAATGCAACATCTCCAAATTATGAACAGAAGAAAAAAGGCTCAGATTTGGGATAACTATCTCACACATGCTCCTTTGTGTACATGAAAAAGTATGAGTTAAAATCAAGGTTAATTTTTGTTATGAAAGACCAATAACTGTTACATTATGTTCAACCAACTACCCACAAAATTAGTCGCTTCCAGATATCTTGGGCTAAAAAAAAAAAAGTAAAGGCTACTTCAAATCACATTCAATCCCTGCTATATGGGCATATCCGTGTAGATTTTTTGGTAACAATATGAAAGTGCTAATGCCTTGTTCTGGGAGACAGACACACAGATGGATGGATGACAGGCATAATGTTATTTTATTTTCCAGTCTGGTCTAAAACTCTGGGATTTTTCTCGTGGTTTCCCAAGCATAACCCAATCACTTCTAGATCTGCATGCTATTTATCATGTCAAGTAATATTATATAATAACTCATCAAAAATAATACTCAATGATCTTATACAAGAGATTTCTAATAGTTATCATACAACCCACCCAGTACATTAAAGAAGCAGTATTATATTGGGTGTCATGTTCACAAATCAGAGTGAAATCTTGGTTTGTTATATTGCCATGAATGAAGCACTAAAATAAATTAAACTGTTTTGCTAAATTTGGTTTACAACTACAAATACATTGTATTTATCTGTCATCATTTCACTATTTGATAAATTCTGCTTGTATATTCACCCTATAAAGATGAATTAATCAAAGCTTAACAGAATAAAACACAGGAAAAACTATTAAAGTGGTTTTTTTTTAAACAGTGGGATTAACATATCCCTGAGTTTCAGGATTTTAAGGAGATTCCTTAAGTTCTCTTTGAATGATCAGTATATATTTAAAACCATATTGTGTAAATTGGTTGGCTTTCTTCTGCTTTAGCTTAACTCAGAACTTGAACAGTCTGAATCTTTGCTTAGCAACCACAATTGGGACCAGTAAGCTGGTTCATTAAATGAAGCAATCACCAAGTGAAAATCATATACTGCATCCAGTTTTGGTCACCACACTATAAAAAAGATGTTGAGACTCTAGAAAGAGTGCAGAGAAGAGCAACCAAGATGACTGGAGGCTAAAACATACGATGAACGGTTGCAGGAACTGGGCATGGCTAGTGGAGTGAAGAGAAGAACCAGGGGAGACATGATAGAGTGTTCCAATATTTGAGGGGCTGCCTCAGAGAGAAGGTGGGTCAAGCTATTTTCCAAAGCACCTGAAGGCCAGACAAGGAACAATGGATGGAACCTGAACAAGGAGAGATTCAACCTGGAAATAAGAATTTTTCTGACAGCGAGAGCAATCAACCAATGGAACAGCTTGCCTTCGGAAGTTGTGGGAGCTTCATCACTGGAAGCTTTCAAGAAGAGACTGGACTGCCATCTGTCAGAAAAGCTGCTTGGGCAGGGGGTTGGACTAGATGACCTACAAGGTCCCTTCCAACTCCGTTAATCTGTTACATGACTGTAACTCTGCTTCCCAGCCCAAAACTGACAAGTGCAATCAGTTCACACCTTTGGATTTTGTTTGCACTGTACCCAACACAGGAAGACTTGAATAATGCAAAACTATATTTATTCAAAGCTAGAATGGAAGCTTTTTAATTCAATTGAGTAGAACACAAAGGAAAGAGGGCATAACCATCATATTCTCATAAAAGAAATGTTATGATTTTCTGTTATATTTAACTGGGCTACCTAATGAGGCAGAGGCAACTTCAGCTGTTCTAAAGAGCATAACATTTACTTTTTCCTCTTGTGTTTCTATGTCATACTTTGATTAGATTCAAGCAAGCGTTTCCTCTCTTGCTTTTTCAAAACAGTGACTTTTTAAAAGAGAAATTGCCAATATTGATTTTTATGTTTTTTTCCTAGCTAAAAATTAATTACTATCACAGCTCTGAATCCCCATCACAGAACTAACTGCTACCATTAGTCATTAAAGGGAAAAATATACTTCATATAACCTCGGCATTTCACAGTGCTTTCAGAATAGCTGGATAAACTTTAAAACCTCTCTAAAATAAACCATTTCTGACTTACAACTACCCTTCAAATCACCTCTGCATATGCTAAACATACATAGCATATTATTCATAATTTTTTATGAATTTTATATTTTTTATAAATATTTTCTTTCAATTATAGTAGATAAAAATATACTAATCTATTCAATTTTTGGAGAAAAAAAACAGTTACAATAACAAATTGAAGCATTTCTCCAAATAATAGCAACTATAAGCCCAAAATTATGCATCACTTAATATCTCTTGCAACCTTTCATTTTCTGATTTCCATTTATTTTCTAAAGTCTTGAAACTATTGTACTTGAAACTACCCTCAAAACCTATTAGAAAATATGCAAGCTTTAAAAACCTGCTTTCAACTGTATAATTCACAAACTCATCATTTACAAAATGCATATTGTAAAAAAGAAGAAGGAAGGAAGGAAGGAAGGAAGGAAGGAAGGAAGGAAGGAAGGAATTGACTTGGAAGCTTCACTGAGCAATAGTTTGGGGGAGTTTGACAAAAAAGTCCATTGCTGGGGGGGAGGGGGAGAGAGTTCTTATGTAGTTCCTTATTTTGTATATTAACATTTTCCCTTCATGGAAATATCAGATGATATAACTCTGCTGATTATATCAGCAAAGAAGCACACTATGTGTAAAAATAAAGATACTGATTCTTGGTAACAACATCCATGCAATTTGTTGGCTACCCATTATTTATAAATGAAGCTGTAATTATTGCCTAGGAGTATGCATAAGGCAAATTCCTGTAAGAGAAACACAGACCAAAGGAACATATAACTTTGGTTGGGGGTTTCAAAGGAGACAAGGGATTTTTCAGTTCAGAAAAATGCAAAGAACTGGAGGAAACAACTTTCAATATTTCAGATCATAGTGATCTGAGACCAAATTAGTGGCACAAGCAGCATACATGTACTTTTATATGTACAGCACTATTTATTTTGAATTTTAGAAGATTATAGCCTATGAATAATTAAATATCCTTTAAATATTACTTTTTGTCATATGTTGTTTTAAGATGATTTAAAATTAAATATAAAATTATCATTTATATATATATTGTTTCATTTGTAAGTCATTTAGATTCACTTGAATGAAGTGACAAAAATAGTTGTAATAAATAAAATACATGAGTGAAAAAATACTATAATTCCAGCAAAATGGAATATAAGATGAGCAGGCATCAAAGAGTAACAATGTATAAGCTTTAGCCAAAGGATCATAAGGGGTTGTAAAACTGTGAGGTTTCACAGTTTTGAAGAAAGTTCTTCAAGTTTCTCTTTTGTCTCACCTTTCATCCTTTCTACTTTCTTGAAACTATAGTGTACATTTGTATCAATTTTAATGCAAAAATGCTATTTTTTCTCCCCAAAATTTAACATGGTATTTAGAAACGAATTACAAGTCCTAAGTCCAAATTGAGGAAGAACAGTTTGGGGAGTTTAAGGACCAGAAAAGATGGGCACACAAACAGACAACTAAATAAACTGAGCCCAAGTAAACTTCTGTGTGCTTATTACTCCCTGGTCATTAAATAAGAAATAGAACCTGTTTCAAGATTTGCTCCTACTGTGCTATGTATTATGGTCCATAAGGAAAACCAAACAGCAAATTAGTATTCTATGTTTTTATGCTGTGTTTGCTAATATCCATCTCCAAGTGCTTCTTGGTATACTATGCCTAGGTATCACAAGGATGGCACTAGGGAGATAAAAGTAAATATGGTAATTATGGAATTTTTTTATCTGGCTTTGCAACTGGTTTTTTTGACAGTTTCCATGTATCTTTCAGATATGTTAAATAAGAACTTATGGAATTTCCAACCAATATGGGTAAGCTGTTTTGTAAATGGAAAATGCATCTTAAATGTCACCTGCAGAACTTGGTTTATTTCAGTTTTATCAACACCTACAAGGAAGTGGGTTGACTACTTCAAGGTAACATTGTAATATCAATTTGTTAACATGACAATGCTATAGTTTCTTAAGAAAAACATGATATGCTATAATTCAATTTGACAGAAAGCTCAGATGATAAAAATCCAATTACTAGCTGTTGGGTAGGATGACAAACTATGTAAATATTCAGCTTGACAGACCATAAAAACACTTTGGCGGTAACTGACTAGATCATCGTCCCCATGGAAGTGTCAGACTGGGAATAATTTTAGAAATCCTTTACCATTAAAACATAATTATTAGGTACAGCTCCAAGACAAGATTGGTGACTCTATATCTGACAGATCTTTCACATATTATGTATATCCTACATCCTACACAACAATAAATTATCCATAACAGAAATAAAATATTAATATTTACTCCATCTAATTCATTTATATGACATTGAAGCCATTCTTTTTATTTTCTTTTTGTAATTGCAAAGGGTAATGAAATTAGTGAGAACTTGACTTCCAGGATAAAAAAAAAGACAACTGAAGATGACTCAGCTAGAAGCGGAGCCAATAACCATAGCAGAATGAAAAGCTGAGCAAATGGTGAGCAAATTGACTCTTCTTAATTCTTCCCTGGAAGAATCTTCCCTCTGGGAAATGAGAAAAACTCAAACTATGGTCAGCGCCTTTATGGATACTGGGTTCATATACTTTTTTTCTAATCATTTTAGGAAATTGCTACTTAATTCTTTTAAAGCTATTGGGCAGCTTTTGATAGACAACTTTTATACCATTGAACAAGTTTCCTTCAATCCTTAGTAAAAGAACTTTTAAAAACAAGTTTTAATAAATGGCAAAACAGTGATTAACATGTTGATTCTGGAAAGTTACAAACAGACTAAAGATCTGGATGAATTTGAAATAAGGTTTTGAAATTAAATATAAGAATTCATCCCATGAGAAAATGGAATTGTTTTTAATTCTTTAAAAATGATAGGATGGGACTTTGAATGTTGGACACCACAAGGAGTCAGAAGAAACTAAGGATTACAATTAAGGAAGAAATTTTTAAAAATTTGTTTTATTAAAATGGAATATATCAAAATACTTTAATATTGGATACCCTGAAATTTATTTGTTAACAATGGATCTTCTCTTAATTTTAAGAGTACCTGTCATTATTTAAAAGATGTTATAGAAGAGGAACAAGTTTTACTGAACAAGATAGATTGATTTGAAAGTAGATTTAAAAATGAAAGACTACGAAATTGATATGCAAAAAGAAGCTACACTGGATAGACAAAATGAAACCAGCTGATGTCTTAATAATTAAAAGGCATATACAAATAACGAAGCAAAAGTGTGACCTGGATAACATTCTTCTATTGGATTTAGATTTGTTAAAATTTTGAAAGATTTTGTGAGAAGGGACAAAGAAAAAATGAAAAGAAATAAAGTTCTTGGACATTATTTGAAGGCATTAAATATCAATATGGTTAAAAGTAAAAGGAAGGAATATAAAGGTGGTTTATTTGATCAAGACTAAAATAGATATGTTATCTCTAGTATCCCTTAATGGATTTTTGCTGACAAGGACTGAATGACAAAATTATATTAATTGTTCATAGATAAGAGATATGGAAAGAATGATAATTTGTTGTATTTTAAGAGAAAGTGATGTTACTAAGATTGTTTATAGTTGTAATGAAGGGATCACTATTTGTTTATATATTTCTTTTCTTCTTTACTATATTCTTATTTTATATTCTTGTTTGCACTTTTATTTATTTTTAGTTTGTATTGGTTTTGTTTTTAATTGTAATGCTTAATAAAATGACTATAAAATAGAAATTAATGTAAACTCAAGTAAATTATTTATACTGCTTTCCAATACTGATGGAATCAGAAGACTTGTGTCACATGTGATTAAAAATCATTGCACGAGCCCTGAGCCAGAGAATTTACTTTGTACCATAGGCAGGAAATCTGGATGCATCTTTATAAAAAGTGTGCCTTCCTTCTTTGGTTATTTCTCACAAATTCTACATATCTTCACAGGAAAAGTCTTGCTGAGTTCAATTAGGCTTACCACCAAGTGGTGTGTATACGGCTGCAATTTAAATGACCAGCATATAGTTATTCTAGGGAATAAAAATAATTAATGTGGACTTTCTAAGTTCCCTAAGTTATTAAAAACTATTTGTATGCAGAAAGGAATTCAGATAAACATTATATGAATTAGATCAGAATTGGTCTGGAATGGAAAAATCTGAATGACAACTAGATGACAAGAGAATCCAGATTACTGCAAATCAAATCTGGTATCTTGACAGTAATTACAGTGAAGCATGTATGTAATAAGATTGCAGGTAATCCTCATTTAGCAACCACAATTGGGACTGGCAATTTAGCTGTTAAGTGAAGTGGTCGCTAAGTGAAATTGCAAATGTGTTTATGATCTTATTTCAGCTGAAAAAAGATTTTGTATGTTCTTATTTTGAAACTGTTTTCAAAGAACTTTAGCAAACAAAAATGCTGAAATACATTTTGTGCTGTTAAAAGTACCTAATCTAATTTAACAAGTGTATACTCAGCAAATAGCAGTAATGGTACACTTTAAAAAATATTAAGCACTTAGGAGTGAAGATTTTAAGAAAATATTTTTGACAGGTATATTCTTACGCTGCCATTTTTTGATCATATAAAATATACAAATCATGTTAATGTCTATAGGAGGCTGAGAATGAAGATTAGATTATTTTTTCTATTCAGTTCCTCTAATAGTACTGATTAACAAAAGGAGAAATAAACACTGAGTTAAATGATGTGTAACAACTATTTTCTAGTCCAACTCAAGGTAATTGTTTTTGGCTGCAAAAGGATTTTAACGATTTTTTCTTAATTTACTGAAATATCCTCCCATTTTGAATATGTAACCTTTCTGGCCATCCCTTAAAGAGTGTTTCTAGCTCATCCTTATTTTTTAGCTTACAAAGACTTCACATTTCTTCCCGACCCTTCTCACTCAGATTTCCACTCTCCCTCCAATAATACTAGTATCTGATTTTTTCAATGTTTGTATACAAAGAACAGTCACAGCTTCTACAAACTGATATAGCATTTATAGCTTACCCTCTGCATAAAAGGTTGCATAAAATGCACTCAGCAATGACACTGAGTAATATATATAATAGTTTACAATGCACGTGAAGTATAATTCTGACATGTTTTTATAAGCCTGGTCCTATATAGGATCAATAGAAATCACATTTCCTAGTACATTATTTTAATATAAGCAGAGTAATACAACTATAACAGTCTCTGATGCTGGAGCAACAGCAGCTCATGGTCTATTTCCATGAGGGGGGGAGAGGATGGTTTCCCCCACACACCTACCAATTGCACAAATGGAGCTTCACATGCTCACCTATCATTTGCGTGCCCTGTTCCCAATGGGCCACGGCCCAGTTCTGGTCCACGAACCAGGAGTTGGAGACCTCTGATCTAATTGAATGTGTTCCTTTGCAGGTTCTTGCAGAATGCTAAAAACCCAAGTTCTTCTACTCCCACCCTCAAATTGTCAGTATATCTTGCCCATTAAAAAACTCTGTCTATTACATCAGGGTCCCCAACCACCGGTCCGCGGACGGCCGATCCGCGGAACAAGTCCTACCGGGCGACGCAGCTTGCTGGCGCCGCCATCTTTTTTCATGAAAAAGTGCTTCCGGTGAGCTTTTCCAGTAGAAAGCTCACGGAAGCACGTTTTCATCAAAAAGATGGCGGCACCAGCGCTTCAATGAGCTTTTCGGGTAGAAAGCCATTTCTACCCAGAAAAGCTCACGAAGCGGCGCCATCATCTTTTTGATGAAAACGCTTCGGTGAGTCACCGGAAGCACTTTTTCATCAAAAAAGATGGTGGCGCCCAGCTGATGCCGATCACCGGGCCGCGGCGCCCAGCTGATGCCGGTACCGGGCAGCGGCGTCAAAAGGTTGGGGATCACTGTATTACATAATTAAGAATAGAATTTAAGGATTAGATCATCTTATGGAATGTTAAAACACATCTCTTGGCCTTAGGATGGGATTGTAGGGCTACAGGACATTCACTGAGTCAATTCATTAGTTACTGAAACAATAGATTTGATGATGGGTTGTTATTCATTTGTTATGCAAGTTTATTTTTAAAAGGTTTATTGTGATGAAAGTCTTCTAGAGTAGAGCCGCTTCATCAGATCCATTTAATCTCATTACAAAAGCAGCTCAATGTTTACTTATTTTCTTAGAAAAATAATAAAACCCAGTTGTTCTAAGAATGTAAGAAGAAAAACATTTGTCAATAATTCACATAAAGCCACTGCATTCAGCAAAAAGTCCAATAAAAAGCTGTCACTCTCTGTCTCCAAATCAGACCTGGTTCTGCTGAACAATGGAAAGAGTAATCTGCATATTATCTTTGCATCACTATTATCATTCTGGTTATGAAGCAAGCAGTGAAAAATAAATCTGTTAACTCTGAAGTGGATTAGAATGTTCCAAGTGCTTCAGGACTCAACATCGTGGAAGGTCTGATTTACATTCCAGGCATTATAAAGCCTCCGTACTCAGGAATGACAAATAGCACACAACACTGAAATTGCAATGACAGCCTCAGAGCACTAGCAACTAGTGTGTTCCATCTTAATAGTAAGGCTTCTGCGATTCTGTTCACTTAACATTCAAAGCAATTAACACTTCTTGTTGCATCCACATCCAGATACAAAACCTTCAAATCAAACCATTTACCTCAAGTGAAGTCAGCCTTGAATAATTCACAAAGCACAAAGCAACAGGGAAGTAAGAAAAAACAGGGGCATTTTATTTTAAAATGAAGCCTTGAATTTCAAAACAATGGCACAAAGAGATTTGAAGAACCTTTCTGTCCATATAAAAAGACACACAGGTTTTTATTTAAAGGATAACACATAACAGATAATCAGAGTTGGAAGAGTCCAACCCTCTGCCCAAGCAGGAGACCCTAGACCATTTCTGACAGATGGTAGTCCGATCTCTTCTTGAAAGTCTCAAGTGATGGCGCTCCCACAACTTCTGAGGGCAAGCTGTTCCATTGGTTGATTGTTTATTTATTTATTTTTATTTTTATTTATTTGATTTGCCAATTGTTCTCACTGTCAAAAAGTTTCTCCTAATTTCCAGGTTAAATCTCTACTTGTTCAGTTTCCATCCATTATTCCTTGTCTGGCCTTCGGGTGCTTTAGAAAATAGCTTGACCCCTTCCTCTCTGTGGCAGCCCTTCAAATATTGGAAGACTGCTATCATGGAAAAGAGAATACATTCCCAACAATCAAGAAAACTACACAGAATGTAGTATAGCAAATGAGAAACAACAGATATTAAGGTTGAAACTATCAATCCTGATAAAAATCATGATAAAGGAGTATTAACTGCTAATCTAGATAACTAATACCAACTACTGGCAAACACATATGATCGTAAGACTAGTCAATTAATAAACTACTGCCAAACATTTGTCCAGCTGAAATTGCAATCAAATGGTGACTGATTATGTTTCTGACTACTAGCAACCACATTTTCTCTATGACAGTCTATCCCTAACTTGATCTTTCAGATCTTCCACAGTGCATTGAGGTTGTACAGCACCCTGTCAAATTCATGACCCACGGGCCAGATGTGTCATGTGCTGGCCATGCCCATTCCCAGTTTAGCGAAGGAGGAAAAAGTTGTGATATGTCACATGATGATGCAAGTTTGACACCCCTGCTATACAGTACCTAAGTACATCTACCTTGCTACCGTTCTCTTCTTCTCTTTCCTTCCACCTTTCCCAGGATTAGAGCTTTTTCCAGAGAGCTAGGTCTTTATATAATGTGTCCAAAGTTACATAATTTGGGCATTTGTGCCTTGAGTGGAAACTCTGGCCGATTTGTTTGATGATCCACTGGCTTATTTTCTTGGCTTTTCACTGTATTCTCTGGAGTTTTCTTCAATACCCAAGTTTAAAACTGTCAGTACTTTTGCTGTGCTGATTCATCAAAGCCAAATTTCAGTTCCATAGTGCCATAGGTAATATTGCATCAGCTAGATATATATTATTCTAACTAGATATTATTCTAGATATATAGTGCTCTAATTTCAAGTATAATTTTTTAATTAGAATCATATCCCTGGAGTTGCTATTTACTTTTTGGACAACATATGTGTGCCACATAAATCCTCCTAACAAAGAAGAACACAGCTTAGTGATAGGGTGAATATTGGTGAGAAAATGTAATTGGAGGAGGGTTATACTCCCTTTAACAATGCTTTGTTTTAATGAGAGGAAGGAAGGAAGGAAGGAAGGAAGGAAGGAAGGAAGGAAGGAAGGAAGGAAGGAAGGAAGGAAGGAAGGAAGGAAGGAAGGAAGGAAGGAAGGAAGGAAGGAAGGAAGGAAGGAAAAAATCTTTTTACATCTTTAGCACCTGCATGACTGAATGAAAACGTTGCCAGCATATTCTCTGCTGCATTGCATTTTCCTCAATGCAGCGGGCAAAGATAACAAATACAGCAATGGCCTGGATCCCTAATTTTCAACCTTGGCTACTTGGGGATGTGTATACGTCAACTTCCAGAATTCCCTGGGAGTCTGCTGGCTGGAAAATCCTGGAAGTTGAAGTTCAAACATCTTGAAGCTGCCAAGATTGGAAAACACTAGCTTAAACACTGAACATCTATACAAGTGACGAGTAGAAACTCACATGAAGTTGTCTTGGAAACAGATCAAATTGCTGTATCTGCCTATGTCCAGATGCCAACCTCCTCCTGATACTTTATACTGTATCAGTATCATAGTTCATGGGAAGTCTCTCTGACTCTTTACAGGAAGGTTCAGCTTATTGTACTGTATATTGTAATGCAGTATTACATTTCTTCTACACTCACTTTAAATTAAGAAAAAAAATTCTTCTACATATTTTTAAAATGTAGTCAAAATTGGGTCAGCATGGAATAGTTTCAACTCTCTGAAAGTTGTTAAGTTTTCAAAATTCTGACTAGGTTCACACTACAGATTAAACCAAAGATAAGCAAACCACATCATGGCTTGGACAACAAGTGAACCAAACATTTTTGTGAAAAGTGTTAATCCAGTTGTGCAGAATGCAATACCAAGTTAACAAACTCCATGAGCAGAGTCCAATGGGCATGTTTCGATGCACAAATTATTAGAAACAGGGTGCACTGTCACTTTCATACAGTTAGTAACTACAATGAGAGGGGCAATCTCTCTTCCTGAATGCAGAAACAGAAAACCAAAAAATAGAATAAGGTATGGATATATATTCTATATATTCTGGAAGTAAAAACTGCAGTATCAGAAAAAAATATTAGTTGAAGAGACTGAATACAGTGGGCACAAATGTGATCTTCAAGCACTCTCTGTCAAGGTAAAGACACAAATCAGATATAAATTCAAGAACATTAAGATGAATACAAACGGAAAAGTCAGATTACAATGGAAGAACAACTTGACCAGGACAAAATCAATGAAAGAAGAATATTGACAATAATCATTAAATCAAACCAACGGTTTCTAATTCCTGTACTGCTATAAAGAATTATGGTTATATTTATAAACAGGGCAATAAAAGCTTAAACAATGATGCTCCAGACAATCTGGAACAACTCATATAATTAAAGAGCATTATAGGTAATCCCTGACTTACAACCACAATTGAGCCCAAAATTTCTATTCCTAAGTGAGAAAGTTGTTAAGTGAGTTTGCCCCATTTAAAAACCTTTCTTGCCACAATTGTTAAATGAATAGCATCAACTGTTATTGTCACAGTTATTAAGTGAATCTGCCTTCCCCATTGACTTTGCCTATCAGGTCACAAAAGGTGATCACATGATCCCAGGACACTGCAACCATCATAAATATGAGTCAGTTGTCAAGCATCCAAATTTAGATCATGTGACCACAGGGATGCTACAACAGCCATAAATTTGAACAATGGTCATGGGTCATTTTTTTCAGTGCCATTGTAACTTTACAAGGTCACTAAACAAACTATTGTAAGTCATGGTCTACCTGTATATTTTTCAAATTCAAATTTCAAGTTGAAATAATAAGGACAGTTCATTAAATAACAAGGACAGTCTACTGATAAAACTCATGTATCAAACATTCCTGAGATGTAAACTTATTGTAGAACCTCCCACTCTCACCCCTTTCAGTATCTTAGAGGCATTATTTATTATAAGTTTTTCAATTCCTGTAGCTTTATACTTCTGTTGGATTTTTCAAATGACACATCCTTCCTGTTGCCAATGTGGAATTTTATTCAGCAGATATACTCTCATTGTGCCCAGAGAGAAATATCCCGCTCTACCTAGGATCAAACTCACAGCCTCCTGATTGTGAGGCGAGAGCTCCACCTCTAGGCCACCACATCACTCTATTGCAAACTTACAATAATTACTTCCAAATTTTGTTACATGCATAACACACATACACACACACACACACACACACGGTCTTCCATGTCAGTTTCTATTATTTCTCTTGTGGAGTTAAATAAATATACAATAAAACTATTTGCGATCAACTACTGCATAACAGTTGCATGCATATTCTAAACATTTTCAGTATTTTGTTTGTTATGCAATAGCTGACCTATAACTCTTGACCAAGTTGTAAGCCTTTTTGCTTTTAGCTATCTGAAATGCACACGCACGCACACACACACGGCTGCTTAGTACACGAGCCTGTCCATTGCAGTTGGAAATCTTGATCATTGTAAAGTGGGTCATCAGGTGACTGAACTCATTTTTACAACCTTTTTTTATGGTGGTCATAAAGCAAACTCATTATCTGACATATGGTCATGTAAAATCAGGGGAGATGGCTGTCAGAACTTCAGAAATGGATCATAAGTACCAAGGGTGGGGGCTGTCTGTTGTAACTTCAAAGTGGCCATCTATAAATCAAGGACTACCTGTAAAGAAAAGGCAGTCCAAGAGCACCATCTACAGTGACATCTTGCCAAAACAGGATTGATGGCATTATCTTGGAAAAGATGAGCAATACAAGGTGTCTGAAATGTGGGGCCATCACTAAGAATGTATAGCTCTGTATTCTTCCTCCTTTCACCTCACAAATATTAGGGATCATCAATATCCTCTGAGGATGTACACAGATAGTAGACTGGTCTTAGCAGAAGAGTCCTCTAAGCATACAGCTGTTATGCCATATATTATTTATACTAATATAAAACCAGTATCTTGGTCCCAGAGCCCTGAATTAATAGGCTGGTGGACTGATGCATGTTCTTAAATCTGATGCTCCTTTGAGGACTAGGTGGCTTACAAGCAATGTCAGTTAATGACAATTCAATTCTCAAAATAATGTCACCATATGAGCGTTATTAAGAATTCTGGGAATTGCTATTCACATCTATTGTATGTCATACAATTTGATGTCTGTTTTAAGGAGATCATTCATTCTAAATTTCTACGTTTAAGCTATTGGTTAATATGAAACTTTACAGTGGAATATTTCAGTAATTCATATTTTTGAAAATTCTGATTGCAGATTGACACATAAAAGTATTTTTTTTAAATATCAGAGGTCATATAAATGATTGTTTTAAAAAAGGTCTTAAATAATAATTAAAATCATGAATTACAAGTTCAAATTAGTATGTAAGTTTAGCCATAAACTCATATATAATTACTCCAAATGTGTGCCCAGTTGGAAGATGCAGGCATACTGTATTGGTTTTCGGTATTGTTCATTGGAAAAAAAAATTTGGGAAAGACAAAACTTTTATCCCTATGTTTTTAATCTTTATTTAATTTTCCCTGATTAACAGGGAAATCTGGCTCCAAGGACATCAAGCAGAAGGGTAACAATGCATAAGGATTCTTTAGGAAATTCTCTAGGGACAGAGCATAAGTATGCAGCAGCTGTGCACAGTAGAGAAAAAACTGGAACAGATGGTAACTAAACCCATGGCATTTCTATTTAGCGCATGTGCATGAACAGTGATTGGTAAGAGCACGGCGACAAAATATGGCCATAATAGAACTGTTTTACACAGTATTTTTAAAAACGATTACGTCATTTGAAGAGCCCTTGGCACAAGAAAGCTGTCTTTCAAGACAAAAATACCCAGAGACCTACTCAGCAATAATTGAAACATCATGGGCAGATATATCATGAAAGTTATGAACTTCCAAAGTAATTTAAGAGGTTACGGACAAGAGTATCATTATTAAGTAGATGCTAATGATGTATTTACTGAAATACAGCCAATAACCAAACAGCATTATTTCATCTGGGCCCAAGACTTATTCAGAAAAGTAACTTAAAAAGGCTAGCATAAAATATTTTTTGTACGCTTAAAACTTACATGATCTCATAAATACTGCTGAATCAATATATTATATTTCTATTGAATAAAAAATAGTTGATCATATCTTTTCTAAGAAAGATATGTATCTGCTAGTCTGAAAAGTATGTGTGTTTCTATCTGGACCTTGGAATTCTATTTTGTTTTATAACAGAAATGCTAGCTAATTTGCACTGAAAATCACAACACATAGGTGTGAATTAGTGTTTCATAATCTGATATATTTATTGAAGGTCTCAGTGTAAGATATGGTGTGAGTATTCACACTTCAAGCACAAGTAACAATTTTTGAATCTAGTCAATTCAATTTTACTGCCTTTTCACACAATGTGGATAGAATACATATAGAATATGTTACAACATGAAAACTATCTTGCTCCTGTTACAGAAACTTTTAATTAAATGCGTAGTCTTATAACTAGAAAAGCGATTATTATAGGAAATTGAATGCATTCTCAGCCTTAATTTAAATGTACCTCAAGAAAAACTACTTCCTGATTTTAAAAAAGGTGTGCATGTATATGCCTTTATCACTAATAATTTCTTTTAAGGTTAATCTTTGGATTTTCTTGTCATTGTCCATTGCTTGACAGATATACACAATTATTTTTAACAACTGCCTATGAAATTTATTAAGGCTGCACAAAGATTCAGATTTGAAGGGCAAAATGTGATTCAGAGCACACATGAACGCACACATAGCACCTGCTGTGATCACCTTAAATGTGTTTCTTTCCTGACATTGTACAGCAGCTGTGGAGGGAATTTGTTCTGGGATTTAACTGAAGTGTGATAAGCTAGAAACACTGCAGAACATAGACTGCAATAGAAGAGAGCTATGTCAACCTATGGAAGGAAAAAACTGGAAGGATTTTGATAGTATCTTTTAATAAATTTTGATTTCATAATCAAATTAATATAAACTTTCATGAGTTATAGCTGTATATGATAAGTTTTTTTTAATATTAATTTTGAAAGTGTTACCATATTCCTTTTGATTTTTGTATGGAAAGTGAAGAGATCCGTGTATAATGAAAAACAGGACATAGTCATACATTTTTCAGACTCATGTTAATATAAATGAAATAGCTTCTTAACAATGAAAATTTGACTTGACATATTTTCTTCTTTGAAAATAAAAATTAAAGCAATTCATTCTTTTGTTTAATTAGAATGATATAAAAATGATTTTATAGGTTTTTAAAGATTATCTGTTTTTTAGTCATTGGTCAGTTTTAAAAATTATACAAATTATTTTGATATTTATAAACCTTTTCTTATTAGCTTTAATAAAAGTTATAATATGATATATTATATATATGCTTAACAGCAAAAATCAAAGAAATGAATCTTTCTTTCAAAAAGGAAGATTTTGAAAAGTACAGATTGTACACTCATCAAAAGAAGTAAGAACTGTCAGTTTGATGAAGTGCAACTCTCACCTCATTAGTATTGTACAAGGCAGCGGTCGCCAACCAGTGGCCTGCAGCCCACTGGTGGGCCATGAGACAATTTTGGTGGGCCGCAGAGAAATCTCACCCCCAGAGCACCCCCCAAAAACAATTAATCCATGCTGCTCATGAACACAAGGCTACACCACCCACATAGCCCGCGGGAACCCTCCCCGCCCACTCACTCCTTACCCAGTAAACTTTCCTGCTAAATTGCTTTTTCCTTTTTCCGACCATCATCTGTTCTGTTGTGCCGGGAGATTTAGATTAGCTAGGAAGCAGGAAATGGTTGGATTTCTTGCTTTCTAGCTAGTCTTTAGATCTTCGGCTCTGCTTTTAAGTACAACCGAACCTCCCTTAGGACTAAAGATTTGCTTGCAAGCAAATTCAGTGCAGACTCACGGCAAGCAAATTTGAGAGACTGAGCTAGCCGATGGCAGATAGATAGATCACTCAACGATTCTGTGAGCAACTGAATCTTCCTGCTTTGCCTGATTTGGGGTAAAAGTTGCTATTTTTATAAAAAAAATTCAATATTTACATGCATGGTGTGTTATGAGTTAATTTTGTGAGTTTGCTTGCTAGCAAATTTTATGAGTTTGCTTGTAAGCAAATTTTATGTGACAGACTGAGCTAGCCAATGGCAGATAGATTTCTGAATGAATCTGTGATTCTGTGAGCAACTCAATCTGCCTGCCTGCTTTGCCTGATTTTGGGTAAAAGTTGCTTTTTTATAAAACATTCAATATTTATATAAATATTTATAATATTTACATACAAGCCATGCCCAGCCAGTCACATGACCACCAAGCCACACCCACATATTAGGTCACACCCACAGAACCAATTAGTGGTCCCTGGGATCTAAAATTATGAGTTTGGTGGTCCCTGAAGTCCAAAAGGTTGGCGACCCCTGGCACAAGGAAGCAACATTCCATACAAAATACAACTGCTAAAATATTAACAATTACCAGCTGGTCAGAATCCATCTTATATAGATAAAAAGTGTCAAATATAATTTATCAGATGATATCTGATGCCATACTCCATTTCTGTTCAATGTACTGAAAAATTATAGTACAGCTTTAATACTATCTAAAGTAGGGGTGTCAATTATGGCTTCACATGATGTACCGGGACTTTGTCCCTTTGCTAAATCGGGCATGGCCAGCACGTGACATATCCAGCCCACGGGCCAGGAGTTTGACAGCCCTGACCTAAAGCAAGGACCAAAAAGTTGAAAAGAATAACACAAATCTGTTGTGTATCCAAGTATAATAGCTATTTGAATAAATAATCATTCTAAAATTCAAAAATACAATACACATTATTGTTGTTTTCTGATTTCTGGGAAAGGAGAGTTACATATGTTTCTCCAATTAAACATTTGTTCATTGTGAGTAGGAAGTAATCATACTTTAACAAAAACCACACATTTCTGTTTGTCATGAACTTTCTCATCCAGAAATCAAAGATGAAAATAATCTAAATCACATAGCAACATACAATTTTTCTTACTTATAAAACTAATGCAAAAGTGGAGCTTTTCTACCCCTCCAACAGAAGCTCATCCTATTACACTGTAACTACATTTTGGTTATTTTAGTAGGTTTTCAATTCATCCTATGGATTTATAAAGAATAATGAACTAGACAAAAGATACAGAAAAAAGTTATCAACCTCATCATCTATTATTAGAACAAGCTAAAGTTTTCACAATGAGTTTTAATTTTGAAAATAAATTATCAGGAATCTTATAAAACTTTGCATGGTTTAGAGTAAGCAAAATGATAATTATTACCCCATCATATTTTTTCTAGAATTCTAGAATTCCTTCAATTCTGCTACCTACACAAGATAAATAATAACTTGGAGTTCTTTTAATATAAACAAATAAACCAATACATTTGTTTAAATTCTTATCATGGAAACATATGGGATTCCTCAAGTTTGAGGACAACACATGAAGATCCATTTAAGATTTCAAATACTACCCTGACTATTAAAATTATTCAAAGTACTTAATGTATGATAAGTATGTGATATGTAATAAAAGGCACAGCACACAAAAGAAAAAAGAAAGGGAATTCAGCAGCAGATTATCTATTGGGTTGTAGATAGGGCCAGGTTGTTCTCAGTTCTTGTTTTCAGTTCTAATGGTGCTACATACTTAATTATTCAAGCATTACATTTCAAAGACAGATACTAAAATAATAGTACTGGAACTACTTACTATTGGCAATGACTCCATACACACACACACACATACACACACAAAATAAATGTAAAAGAGAAGTATATCCTACCAATTTATTTTCAGCCTTTTAAAGACTGCACAATATAACACCATAATATAACTTTAAAATATTGCTAAAATTGTTGATGTAATATTACTAAAAGTTTTATATTACACAGTATATATTGTTTGTGTTACACTGCAAAACAGGCTTTTTAGTTTCCATTGTGATTTTAAAAACTGATCCCACAGCTGGTAAATGGAGCAAAGTAAGCCAGTATACATATAACCGGTTCATATTTCAAATGTAGTTCTAACTCACAGAACCAATTATTAATAACTAATGAACTACTCTTGCCATGCCAGGTGGTAACCTGCGTTCTATACTCTTTAAATCTGGGTACACTATTTTAAATGGTGACTGTACATCTGGATTACAAATTAGCATTATAAATTTTAAAATATTTCATGGCAGAGAATATTTTATTAATGTGCACTGAAGCTTAAAGGATTAAACAACCAGACAAATTATTCAATTCAGCAAAAATGTTGAATAAAAGTTTAATAATGTGAAGACATTATCTTTCAAGTATATATTTGCCAAGAACAATCCTTTGCTATACCTGCAATTTTCTTCCTCTAAATTAATTGTTGTTGACATGTGCAATTAGTGCTTTCTAAAGGACAAACCAGGAATTAAAGTAGACAGCAATGTTAATGTTGGCACAATGACTACTCATTGTATTTTAAATATTGCATAACTACATACAGATGTCTTAAGAATCCATGAAAAAACAGAAGTGTTTATAAAGGTGTTAAATAAATACAAAATACTGATAATCCTGATATGAATATAAAAGCCATATTTGCTCACATAATGACATGATCCTTGCGTATTTTGCTGTATTTATTTCATTCTTTTAATTTCGAAAACATAGTATAAATAATTTGTCTAGATAACTAAATTGAATAGAATGCTGAAGTTTAGTTTTGGACCATTTGAAACAAATATCCAAACTAATCAATATGCATCACCACATACTATTTTTTTATTCAATCCATTCCAATTCTCCAGAACAATTTTTTTCCCATAGGCACTGAATACATTTCTTCAAACTACTTTTTCCTTTTTTTCCTTCATAAAATTAAAGCATATAATACATATCTTTCGAGATAAATAACATCTACATTTTTGCAGGAGCCTTTATTCTAAATGAAGGTTACTCTCACCATTTTTGTCACAATAATACTGTGATTTTGCTGCCCACAAAATTTGGCAGACAAGACTATATTCATTTTGCTAATGTTGATCTTAGATGTATACAGTAGAAATATATTGCCCAGCTTATATTCAGAAATGACTGTAACCCACCAGCTACATATTCAGTTAAACATATAATCATATGGATCCAAATCCTTAGGTGCACTTCGCTTTAACTATGTATTGACAATTATAGAACGTACCCACATGAAAAGTATGATCAATTGGGAATGCATTATTGGCCAATTAAAAGTTACATCAGAAATTTCACAACTTTCTTCTTTTAGCTTCTCCCTTTTACATCTAAGTTATGGAAAACCAGTGGAGTACAAAGGCATCAAATTTTCTAAAAAAAAAAAAAAAAACCTTTGGCTTTCAGAATTTTGTACAAAAAAATCTGTAAGTAATTAAAATGACTTACTGATAAACTGATATACGCTTATGACATGTGCCTATTAAGTAAATTACTGTCCTCTTTAGTGAAAAAAATTCCAAGAAATTACAAATTGCACTTACATTCCAATCTAGGATCACACACTAAACTTATGGTACAAAACCAAATTTTCAAAAGCAAATTCAGGTAATAATTTTCTTGTTTTTGAGAGACTGTACACATAAAGATGAATGATTTAAAGGTACCAACAATGATGAAAAAGCAAAACATGAGTTGTGAAATCACGGTGTATGTAGTTTGTGCATGTTGCAATACACAGGTCATCATTTGCGCCTCCTCGCCCCCACCTGTCGCGCTGAGCGACCGGTCTGTTGTTTCTCGATCTTCTGGTTGATTGCTGAATTCCTCTCAGAACGGGACCCTCGCAAGAGTGAGATACAGAGAAGCCCTCACAAGGGCGAAGTTTGGCAAAAGCAGGACCCTATCCAGGTGATTTAGCCAGCCAGCGACCCTAGCCAGGTGTTGGGACTCGCAAGAGTGATTGCAAAGCGAAAGAAAAAGAACACAAGACAAGATTTTTAGGTGAAGCGCATGCCTGGGGCAGATGGAAGTCCCAGTTGAGCCTGAGACAGATGGATTGTTCAGGCTGCCAGCTTGCTCACGCTGTCCTCTTTATTATGCTGAATCAAAGAAGGGGGTGAGGATTACAGAAAGACAAAGAAGTACAAACTTATCTTGAGTCCAGGCTACGGATACAAGTAACGAACTTTCTGACTGATAAACATGTTTTTCTTTTATCTGACACAGACCCAGGTTAATCTTATCAACTTCAGCTTCTTCCGTCGTCTTTTCCTGTCAGCTTGTAACTTTGCTCTGAGAGGTATACGTGGGCAGGATTTGTCTTATGGAAAATACTGAGACAGAATAGCCACACCCACCCACCCACCCCGCTTTGGTGAATGAAGTTATAGTTGTGGAGCTTGTGACAAATAAAATTAATTTTTACAAAGGCAACATATGGTTTGGTTTTATGGTATGAAAGGCTTTTCATTTCAGCCTAAAAGCATAGGACCAATATCATCCCAGAATATCACTATGTCAAGAAACCTAGGCAAAAGAACATTTATTCTACAATTTTTCCAAATATAAGAGTTTCTTGAAAAAATACAGCATTTAATATTGATGAAAGAAGTAGCAATAATTGACATGAAAAGTGCAATTAGTGTGTATCTAATTATCTTTCCAGTGTGATCACAATGCATTAATACATAAAGCATAGAATAGTGTTGCAATAGATAAGGTGCATTATTTCTTTAAAATATTCACGGAACCATGACAAAAAGTGCTTAAGAGCTTATCCACATCTTGTTATTGTAAATGTATTTCTCGTATTGTTTCCAGATTTGCTTTATTAAGCTGGTGGCAGGGGGCTTATAATTCAAATATATCTAAATTGTTAAATTAATCCTTTGAAATTTAAGACCTTTACAGCTTTTAGAAATATTATTAAATATATTTGTGCATTATGCAAATGACTTTTTAAGCCAAGGGTAACACTGGAATCTTTTCCATAATGAAAACCATTGTATAAATGCACTGTACACCCATAAAAAGAATGACTACAACAAATCATGCTGGGTATAACTTTTTGTTGTAATCTAAACCATTATAGTTAACAAATCTGAATTACATTTTTATTGCTCATGTTCTTCTTTGAATCCTATAGCTTCAAAATCAAAATGTAAATTGACAAGAGTTGATATAAGGAACCAACCTGAAATAACAGCTAGACTATTTATGTCTGATATATAGGGCGATTCAAATGATAACAGTTTTGTATAACAAGGTAGTTATAAATTATTATAAATTGTTCACATTCTCGTGTATTTTGTCATGAAAAAGAAAAAAAACCTTAAATGACCTGACCAGCTAAGATGGGACAAATCATTTATAAATCTTTGTCTTGAATTAGTGGTGGGATTCAAAAAATTTTACTACCGGTTCTGTGGGCATGGCTTGAAGGGCATGGCAGGGGAAGGATATTGTAAAATCTCCAGTCAGAGGTGTTATTTGCTGGTTGTCCGAACTACTCAAAATTTCTGCTACCGGTTTTCCAGAACTGGTCAGAACCTGCTGAATACCACCTCTGCCTTGTATCATACCCAACCAAAATGTCACTAATATAGTAGAATGTGTGATTTATCTATATTGATTTGAAAACTGACTGAGTAACTATGGGTCAAACTCACTTCAAAGAGTTGTGGACAAATAGGAGAAGAAAGGAGGAGGAAAGGAGGAGAGACTTATTCTGTTTCCTTGTCAGCTATTTTGCTACGAACCTGCTGTTTATATCCTTTACCCATTTTTTAACTATATTTCTTATCACATTTCTTTTTTCCATTAAAAATATTCAAAAAATATGTAACACATAACTTATATAAACTAATCATTCAGTAAGAAAACAATTAGAAAAGCAACCCTGATTAGGCAGCAAATAGTTTAGTTTTAAAGCCATACTATTGATAATTATCAAAAGTGATAACTATTTTTGTTATGTATTTAGCACTTGACAGCAGTTCTCCTTCTGGTCCGCTGCCTGAGCGGGAGCGCCGAACGCTCCCATTGGCTGATGCCGTTTGACAGCCGGCTATAAAAGGAGCTGTCAAAGCGGCATCAGCTGTCGCCGCCAGCTGGCTGTCAGATTGCATCTGAAGCCGCGGCGACCCTTTATTCACTGAATAAAGCTGTTAGCGTTATCCTGGCTCCGTCTCCCTTCTGTAACCGCCGCTCTACAACACTGGCGACGAGGACGGGATGCAGTAAAGACGTCCAGGCGAAACAATTGAGCTGAAGTCACACAGAGAAAGAGCTGAAGCCGCTAATTACCGAGTGAAGTCACCGCCGCCGGCGCTCTCCAAAAGAGCGCGAACTTCAAAGCTCCGGCTGAGGAGCCGAGCGCCGCTGACAGGCGCTGCTGAAACGCTTTTTAAAAGCGACCGCTGAATTTTTCTTCACCTAGCACACCCACGGTTATCGCTCAAATGGCATCCACGCCACCTTCCCACATTTCCAGCCCGGAACAGAGACTTGGGAATCCTACATTAATAGATTTGAATGTTTTTAAACGCTATAGACTTGTCTAGGGCTACAGACCTGAGGAAAAGGTCTTATTTTTAAGTTTTTGTGGGGCTACAGTTTTTGACACTGCCTCAGCATTAGTGTCACCACGACCCATTAAGTCTATCCCTGGGAAGAGCTGAAGGATATTCTAGCCAACCATTATTCCCCAAACCCTCTCAGATAGCTAGGAGGCTAGCTTTTTAGGAGAAGGGTTCAAGCTGAGGAGAAACCATAAGCCAATATATGGCAGCTTTAAGATCTGCTGCCATCCACTGTGGGTTCAGGGACTACCTTGATGATATGCTACTTGACCAAGTTGTGGGGGGTTAGAGATCTAAAGCTGCAACGTAGGTTATTAGCCAAGAAAGATCTCAACCTAGCCATAGCCCTAGAAGAAGCTCAAGCTGCTGAGCTATCAGAAGTGTCTGCAGCTGAGATTCAAGGTACTTCCATTAGACAAGGGATGGCTACAGTCCACTACGATGAAGCCTCCCAGGAGGAAATAGAGGAGCCATTAGAAATAAATCGCCTCACACGCCCTAGAGCACCTTTAGCTCCACCAAGGAGAAACAACAGCCAGTTCACCAAACAACAATCCCCTTGTTTGAGTTGTGGGGAAACCATCCTAGAGCCAAGTGCAGATTCAGAAATGCTATTTGTCTGAACTGCCAGATGCAAGGGCATATAGCCAGAGTTTGTCAAGCTGAACAAGCCCCTGTCCCAAGATCCCGAACCTCTGCCTCTTTCCAAAGGCAAGTAAAAAGCTGCTACACTTGTTATCACGCAGGCAGCGTCTCCACTAACCCTAACAAAATAAGCGTTTCTCTTCTTTTAGAAGGTAAACCCTGCCATATGGAGGTGGACACGGGTCAACCCTCTCCATCATTGCATGGTCCACGCAAAGAAGATGCTGCCTTCGTTCCCAAGGAGGAAGCTGACCACCTGCCACCTGAATCTTCGGGACTACCAGGGAAGGAACATCCCCGTCCTGGGTAAGGGAAGATTCCTTATTCAATTCCAAAACTTTAGAGGTTACTTGCCACTGGTAGTTGTTGATGGTGCCCTGCCTAGTCTGCTAGGACTGGATTGGTTCCCTGCCCTGGGGCTTAGCATAACAGGGATTCACACTGTCAGAAACTCTGAAGTTGATGCCCTTTTAACGACTACGCTGATGTTTTCAGCAGTGACCTGGGCTGTTATACAGGCACCCCCATATCTTTCAATGTGGGTCCACAAGCCACCCCAGTCCGTTTGAAACCTCGAAGAGTTCCTTTTGCGTTAGGGCCCAAATTAGACGCAGAGCTGGACAAACTCATAAATCAAGGAGTTTTAGAACAGGTAGACTTTGCAAGGTGGGAGACACCCATAGTTACACCTTTAAAAAGGATGGCAGTGTAAGAATTTGCGCGGACTATAAGACGCCCATCAACCGTTTCCTTCAAGTTAGCACATACCCAGTACCGGTTATTCAACACCTGCTTCACACATTTGAGCCAGGCCTAATCTTTGCTAAATTGGACATGTCCCAGGCATACCAACAATTCCCTGTGGACCAACAAACAGCTGACCTTCAAACCATAGTGACACACAGGGTGCGTTTAGATGTAAGCGTTTACAGTTTAGGGTCAGCGTAGCCCTGGGATATTCCAATCACTCATGGAAAGAATCCTCCAGGGCCTACCCGGGTGGTCCCATACTTTGATGACATATTAGTATCAGCCTCCAGCAAGTCACAGTTGTTACTCAGGGTTAGGTCTGTTCTTGACAGGTTTAGACTAAATGGGCTCAAATTGAAAAAAGAAAAATGCACCATAGCTACCAGTCAAGTAGACTTCCTGGGTTATCGAATTGATTCCTCGGGAATTCACCCTATTGAAAGCAAAGTCAAAGCCATTCACGATGCACCCACACCTTCTAACAAGGTAGAACTACAGGCCTTTTTAGGGCTTTTAAACTTCTATGCTTCCTTCTTACCCCACAAAGCCTCTGTAGCTGAGCCACTGCATAGGCTCCTAGACAAGAATGTTCCCTGGCACTGGGGGCAGGTAGAAGCCAACGCTTTCCGAGCAGTGAAGTCCTCTTGACTTCAAACGCAGTTCTGGTGCAATTTAACAGGACTTGCCCTAGTACTCGCAGCTGATGCCTCACCTTTGGGATAGGAGCAGTTCTAAGCCACAGACTTTCAAATGGATCAGAGGCACCCATTGCCTACTTTTCTAGGACATTCTCTCCTGCTGAGAGAAACTACAGCCAGATAGATAAGGAGGCTTTGGCTGCTGTAGCTGCTGTAAAAAAGTTCCATGAGTTTCTCTATGGCCATTATTTTGAACTAGTCACAGACCACAAACCGCTTTTAGGACTGCTAGCTGGAGACAAGCAAACCCCACAGGTACTTTCCCTAGAATGACCAGATGGACTCTTTTTTTGGCCGCTTATTCATATACCTTGATCCATCGCCCGGAATAAACCTGAGCCACGCAGATGCCCTCAGCAGATGCCCCTGCCTCGCCAGTCGAGGACCCAGCTCCCATCCACGCAATCTTCGAGTGCACGGGACTGGACCTCCCAGTTTCAGCTGGGGATGTTGCTGCACACTCAAAAAAAGATCCGTTGATTTCGCAAGTCCTGGACTGGGTGGGAAGGGGTGGCCGGATATACAATTTGCCCCTGAGCTAATTCCCTTTAGAACCCGCAAGCAGGAGTTGTCAGAAATTCAGGGCTGCCTGTTGTGGGGGACAAGGGTAGTCATTCCTGCCTCGTTGCAAGAACCAGTTCTAAGGGCACTGCACGTGGGACATCCGGGCATGGTGAGGATGAAGGCCTTGGCCCGCTACGTTTGGTGGCCTGGACTAGATGCCCAAATTACCAGTTGGGTCAACGCATGCCAGGCCTGCCAGGCGACAAGGGCAGCTCCACCCACAGCCACACCCACCAGGTGGGAGGATCGCGGGGCACCCTGGGCCAGGGTTCACATTGACCTAGCAGGTCCCATGATGGGAAAGACTTTCTTGGTGGTTGTGGACTCATTTTCTAAATGGACCAAGTGGCTATGCTGACTTCCACCACAACACAAGCCATCACAAGGGTTCTGACCCAGCTGTTTGCTACGCATGGACTGCCAGACACCCTGGTGTCAGACAACGGGCCTCAGTTCAGCTCAAACGAGTTTGCCATCTTCGCAGCCAACCTTGGCATCAGACACGCACTCACAGCACCCTTTCACCCTGCTAGTAATGGGTTGGCCGAGAGGGCCGTTAGATCAGCCAAGGAGGTTTTAGCCAAGCTGAGCATGGCAGACTGGCACTCCAAGTTATCCACCTACCTTCTCACACAGCATGCCACACCATGCCCGACCACCAACAAGTCACCTGCTGAACTTTTAATGGGCAGGCGACTCAGGACAACCCTGGACAGGTTGCACCCCTACTACGCCTCCAGCACACCCCTGGCATCTGACAGCCATGCCAGGGTTTTGCCCTGCAGGACCTGGTGTATGCCAGGAACTATGCAGGGCAACCTTTATGGCTGCCAGGGCGGGTAGTCTCTGTTACAGGGCCCAGGTCTTACAAAGTCCTCCTGGAAGATGGGAGAACCTGGAGAAGGCACATCGACCAACTCCGGAGACGCTGGACCCGCCCGCCGCCGAGAGCCTAGGCAACCCGCCGCCGAACTACCCGGTCTCACTCACCGCCTGCCGCAGCGCCCGCAGCACTACCCGGTCTACCAGAGGCCCGACTTTCCAGCCAACCATCCACCGCGTGACTTACCAGAGCAGCCGCCAGATGACAGGTCCGGAACAGCCATCGACCCTCCACAGACGCCTGGCACCGCAGAAGGCAAGAAGGACTGTGCTGCAGCCGCCCAGCCTCCAGAGCCGCGAAGGTCCGGTCGCGAACGAAGACCGCCATTACGATTTATGGACTGCGCATGCGCGCGACCAGGGGAAGGAGTGTTATGTATTTAGCACCCTGACAGCAGTTCTCCTTCTGGTCCGCTGCCTGAGCGGGAGCGCCGAACGCTCCCATTGGCTGATGCCGTTTGACAGCCGGCTATAAAAGGGAGCTGTCAACGGCATCAGCTGTCGCCGCCAGCTGGCTGTCAGATTGCATCTGAAGCGCGGCGACCCTTTATTCACTGAATAAAGCTGTTAGCGTATCCTGGCTCCGTCTCCCTTCTGTAACCGCCGCTCTACAACAATTTTATCTTAGAAAAAAAAACTCTATTGAAATTCGTGGAATTTACTTCTGAAGTGTTTATAGGATTGCAATAAACAACGTCACAAGACAGTAACTTCATTAAAAGGCATTAATATAGTATTGATTATAGCATTCTTTGCAATAAAGGAGAAAGATAATATTTAACTCCTAAATCTGTTAATTTTCCAATTTATATTCCCATGTCTTCCTCCCCTCTGACTTCAAAATCACACCTGTTTAGTTCAGTTGAGTGGGAAAGTTGAATGCTACTGTTCAATGGTAGAGCACCTGCTTCACATAAGGCCTATAAGGCATAAGGGGGGGGGGGGGAATCTTTTATAAATTCCAAGAAAAATTAAATGGACCCACTGGTTCAACTCAATATAAGAGTTTTCTCTTTTCCTAAAGCAGAAAAGTGCAAATGGGATAGAAAACATTAAAACATCTTTGAATTTTATTGTCCATGCTGCATTAAAAAAAAATCTACCTTAATTGCACATAACAGGAAATTATCAAATAAATTGGACCCAGCTAGCAAAGCCATAGGCATTTAAAAGCAGTAGCAAAAGAGAGAGAGAAACAGCATGCTGATAGAAAATAACTGTTTGAAGGCAAGGTATAAATCCCTAAATGGAAAATAAATGAAAGACTTCTCAGCATACATTTTTTGTTCATGCTGGGATGAATGCATTGGCCTGCTAATTTAAGGGACAATCTATTCTTATTTGGGAGCAAGATCTATTGAACTCAGTAAAATATGTATATAGTTGTTTTGTTGGTATAATATCCATGTTATTCACCACGTCATATTGAAAATAATCATTATTTGATGAGACCTACTCAGCATTCCTAGATGTTGAACAGGCAGGAGTAGATGTGGAACAGACACGTACATCTCTTCTTGACTGGGCATGTTAAAAAAGTAATTAAGTAATCAATAAGTAAATGGCTTCAGTGATAGGTAAACAGAATCACAACAATAGAACCACACTGTTTTCGTCTCACAGCAGGCAATCTATACTAATAGAGTTCTTCATATAGCTCTTTGTTCTTAATATTGTTAATGTATACAGAAAAACATAGTTATTCCTTTGTAAATTACACTTGTAAGGGCAAATATCTTCAAGATAATGCTAAACTGTACATATATAAATTCACCATTGCATATTCTCAAGAGTTATAATTTAGTGGAGTGGTGGTAATGATAATAACGTCTAAGCCCATAAATCACCTTTTCAATTTACTTGCAATTCACTATTTTCCATGTAAATGACCTGACTGAAGTTAGAATCTAAACTCAATTAATAAATGCTCCAATATACCTTGATGTCTCAGTTAAATATAATTTTCAATTTTCTGTGCTTGGTGAATAATCTTTATACTAGAACTATGCCGCCTTCAGTCCAATCTAAGTATAGTATATAAAATCATACATTGCAATGTCCTACCTGTCAATGAATACTTCAGCTTCAACCATAACAATACAAGAGCAAACAATAGATACAAACTCAAGGTTAACCGCACCAAACTTGATTGCAGGAAATACAACTTCAGCAACAGAGTGATCAATGTCTGGAATACTCTACCCGACTCTGTAGTCTCTTCCCCAAACCCCAAAAACTTTAACCTTAGACTGTCTACTATTGACCTTACCCCTTTCCTAAGAGGTCTGTAGGGGGCATGCATAAGCACACCAATGTGCCTACCGTCCCTGTCCTATTGTTTCTTTTATTTTTCTTCTATGTATCCATGTATTCATAACTATGTTTTTACTTATACCTATTATCTTGTAAGCAATTGACAAACCAAATAAAATAAAATAAAAATATTTAAAGACACCTAATGTAGATTTTTAAAGAACAAAATGAATTCCATTGCCATGAACCCACCACATATACATAAAATCCATATTTTATCTTATACCTAATTACAGAAATAATTTTTATGCTGGGTTTGAAGGGCTTCGGCGACAGACAGAAATCCGCGATCATGCACAGTTTCTGTCTGGGCTCGCCGCTGGAGTGCCCCGAGCCGGCTGGTTTTGGGGCTAAGCCACCCCATAGAGGTGGTGAAGAGGGGGGAGACCGCCAGCAGGGTCGAGGAAAGCCGCATCTCTCCTCCTTAGCTGGCCATTACTCCCTTTCCCAAAGGCAGTTGCAGCGGTGGTCAGAAATGGCCACCACAAAGAAGAACTCGATCGGAAAAGAATGTGCAGGAGGAAGATAAGAAATGAAAGTTTTGGCTGACCGGGTTAAATTGTAAAAGCAACAACCAAGGTATCCTGGAATTTAAACTTACAAAAAATAACATCGCTCCCAAAGAAGAGTCGGAAGCAGCGAAGGAAAGTGAAAAGGGAAAGGCTTGGCTTTTTTTTTCTTCTCTCTCCTTCCCTATACTGACAACTAAGAGACTTAAATAAGAAATTGGAAAAATCCGCTTTGACATCAATAGGCAATTAAGCTGAAAATAAAACAAAATGCCAAAGGGATAATAAAGATTTCTGGACTTTAAAAACTTTCTTTTTCATAAGCAGGAAGGGAGAGAAAAAGAATAAGGGCAGGATCTGGAAGAGGGAGGAGACTGCCTGGAATTAAAAAGAATCTAAAGTAAAACTTCAACAAGACTTCTAAAAGATACATTTTAACTGAAACTTTGCAACTAAATAGTAACCCCAGGAAGAGAAAGTGAAAAACAAGAGCAAAAAATAAAAGGCTTGCATGTTTTTGGATTATTTGGTGATCTTTGGATTTTTGGTTATTATATTTGAATGACTAAAATCAATTGGGTGGTTGTTTAAAAATTTATACAATGGCACCACTTCTGGATGAATTGAAAATGGAACTTAACATATGATTAAAATGAGGGATAAAATAGTTAGTGTAATTTAGTGAAATGTTTGTGAATAAAATAAGTGAAATAAAATAAATGAGAAAATTGAATTAGGAAGCAACGGGAACATTTTAATTAGTTAATGTTTTATAAAATATAAGTGAAGAGGGGGGGGGAATTAACTATGGAAAGCTTATAATTGTTCCCATAGAAGTATTATATTTAATTGAAAAGTAATGTTAAAGATGTTAAGACTTTAATGAATATTAATATTAATGATAGAATTGAATTGGAATGGAATGTTGTTTTAATTATATACATTTATAAAAAAAATTCTTTTTTTAAGAATACAGTGTGTATTTTAAGAATGTACCAAGCAGAATCCGAATGGAAGTTATGTATTATATTGAATGTTACAACTTTAGGGAAAAGATATAAAGGCGTCATACTCCAATCAGTAACTACAGGAGAAATTTTGTTTAATGAGAAAAGATAATTAAGTAATTGAAACAGGACAGGATAAATAAGTAATTGAAACAGGACAGACAAAAAATATAAATACAATGATTTGAATTGAGATAATTAAAATAAAATTGAGAAAATTAAAAGAGGGGAGAAGCTATGCAGAAAATGTAAAATAGTAATAAGATATGGAATAGAATATAAAAATGAGCATGAACCTGAATTTGTGTCTGTACGAAGAAATGTAACCCGGGATTATGCTGCTTTCAAAAAAGATGTTTTATTTGCATTTTTTTTCTCTTTGTGAAAACTCAAATAAAATTTACAAAAAAAAAAAAAAAATTTATGCTTATCTAATTAGTAATTATACCCAAATGCTAAATCAATACAATATAACGTGTTAACAAATTACCTTGCTGTCTGTGCCATGTCTGTTTTTATTGTTTTGCAACTAAAAAGGTTGTTAGTACTTACCTGATACGCCCGTTCTCTGTGAGCTGCGATGAGCATCCAGCAGTGGGAGGTGCTTAGACTTAGATTGGATAGGCTGTCATTGGAGAATAGTCACTTTCATGTATTTTCCTAGATTGTTTTTTTTCTGTATTTTATGAATTAAGTATTACTTCTCATAATTTATTCAAATTAAATATTTAAAATTGCATAGCAGTAAGATGAAAATGAAATTTTGTAGTGACAAACGATATACAAGACAAGAAAATAGTAATATAAAGTGAAATATTTAGTACTCTTAGCTTTATACATATCACATTTATTCAAATTATGTTTTAGGAAACAATTCCTAGAAAGTATATTTCTTTATCTCTAATATTTTATTCCTAAAATATTTATAATACTAACTTGTTATCTTGCTACAAGTTCATAAAATTGATTGCTTTCTATATTGGACTGTAACCCACACATGGTTGGAAAAAATGATAAAACAACACATAGACTTTAAACCTGAGATTTTTTTATTGGGAATTATACCAGAAATATACAACAAAGAATTGAAATATTTGATTTTAAATCAAAAAAAATTTTTAACAACGGCTAGAATTTTATTTGCTAAGAATTGGAAAAATGAAAAAATACCTATGCAGGAGGAAATCATTAAGAAAATCATGGACTGTGCTGAAATGAGTAAATTGACATTTGAAATCAGAGAAGAAGAAGACAAACAATTTTATATGATATGGGATTTATTTTATCAATGGTTAGATAAAAAGACATGGTAAAGAAATAAATTAGGAAGCTTTACAATAAAAAAATCAATAGATTGATATAGAATACAATATAAAATATATAACCATTGGATGAATGTATAAGATTACAGTATAATGAAATTTAGAATATCTCGCATAAAATGATGGAAAAATAGTTCAGTCAAATGAATGATTAATGATTGATAAATACATAAAAATGTTAGATTGACAAGGTGAAAATTTATACAACTTATGAGTAATGGCAAAAGGATAGCACAAAAGATTGTAACCAACTGACACACTGTATGTATATAATTGAAAGATAGTTTTATGTTTTGTTTGTATGTTTCTTGTAAAAAATAAAAACTTCATAAAAAAATTGATTGCTTTCTCTTAAACTATGTCTCAAACTACAGGTAATCCTCAACTTATGACCACAACTGAGAACAAAATTTTTGCTACTAAGTGAAGCATTTGTTAAATTTGCCCCATTTTACTACTTTATGTGCCACAGCTGTTAAATGAATCACTACACTGGTGAAGTTAGTAACATGGTTGTTAAGTGAATCTGTCCTCCCTATTGACTTTGTCAGAAGGTCACAAAAAGTGAACACATGAACCTGGGACGCTGTAACTGTCATAAATATGAGTCAGTTGCTAAGCATTTGATTTTTAATCACATGTCTATGGAATACTGCAACAGTCTTAAATTTGAAAACTGGTCATAAGTTACTCTTTTCAGTGCCATTGTAACTTTGAGTAGTCACTAACTGAACTGCTATAAGTCAAGGACTACCTATATGTGATATTCCACTGTAAGAAGTATACAATAAGAAAGCAATTAATCTTGTTTTTACATACGTGACAAGGCATTCTGGATTTTCTGAATGCAGAATAGATATTCCAGGCAATCTTCTGTTATGTGCATCAGTAAACTAGCACAACTGACAAAGGGAAGACACAAATATTCATTCATTGTTATTAATCTGTACAACATTCCATTTCAGGATTTAGATCAACCTAGAATTTTTCTTCTAATATGTTAATTTTGTTTGAAAAAAATAATATTTAATATTTAATTAATTAATATTTAATAATACATTAATAAATATGTAAATATATTATAAAATAAATTAATAATTAATATAATGATTTGGCAGAAAGGGAATTTTACAGTATTAATAGGTTTTTTTACAATGGGGGAAGAAGAGATGCCATTAATGGCACCATAAAGAATTAATTGTCTTTGACAAAATAAATTGTAATGCAGAGTATACTTGGCTCAGGAAGCAGATAGACAAGTACATGTTGGAAAGTAAAGCATATTGTGAAGAAAAAAGTCCATTGATAAAAATGTACTATGATGTTCATGAAAATAATTGGAGACCATATATCTGCCATTCTAGATACTTATTTCAGAATCAGGCCACTTGACGTTTGCTGGTATGAACAATTTCAATCAGATGTAAACATATCAAAGCCATATGTGAACACCATCACATAGACCTCCATAATTGGATTATGAACCCAAGTGGAACTACTTAGCTGTAGAGAAGAGCTCTCTTTACTCATTCGAATCAAATTTGAATCACAGCCCTGAAAAAGAACTACTCAAAAATTCTGCACTTTTAGTAAGAAATCATACAGAAATTATTTCTGCTTTTGAATTTATTCTACCTTTATGGCTTAACTGTATATAAATTTAAGATCAGCATGAATTTAGAATGACAACTAGTTAACTACGAAACAACTTAAAATAATTCATAAAATGCTACATCCTTATAGTTTATTTTGCTCCAAATTTGTTGTTCAGTATAATAGCATGCCAACTGAAAACAGCGGGTAAGCACTGAAGTTTTCACAAACTACTTTTATGGAGAAGTAAAATTTGAATATAAATTCCTTATTAATCACACTGGCTGAGAGGATTTTTTCTGACTAACCCCGGATACAAGTAAAATAAGTGGAAATATCTTAGTTTAAATGAGAGTAACTTAAATGAGAATAACTCAAAATGTATAACCTTGTTTCAATTGCGTTCTCTAGTACAGATAGGGTTTATTTAGTGACTGTTCAAAGTTACAATGACACTCAAATAAGTTACTTAGATGTAGGACTACTGCAGCATTCCCACAGTCGTGTGATAAAAATTTGGGCACTTGGCAACGGGCATGTATTTACAATGATTGCAGCATCCCGGGTTAATGTGATCACCAATAGCGAACCTCCCAAGAAAAGTCAACGGGGGAAACCATTCACTTAAAAACTGCATAATTCACTTTTTTATAAATGTAGTGATTCACTTAACCATGGCAAAAAAGATAATAAAATTGCTTATGACTTATTTATTTTGTAATTTATATGCCACTATCTTATTATCCAAAACAATGTAACAACTACCTTGCTAAGTAACATAAATTCTGATCCCAACTGTAGTCGTAAGTTGAGAACTATCTGTAATGCTAAGTAGTTGTGAATATAAAAATACAGTGTAATAATATAATCTTTAATGTTATAAACTGTTATCTAAATTACCTTATAAATAGCAATGAAAAAATACTAATCCTGTCTAAGTGATATTCACTTACCAGCTACCTATTATATTATACCAACCTAAAATATCATATAATTTATTTCAGCATTTATTGTATTACAAGGTATTTTTTCAAGATTATATGTATGGAGAATGGTTCTCTGGTTTCATTCATACTAAAGGAAACTTGAGGATAAGAGTCTGCAATTATCTAACGATGCTACTGTTTAATAACAGACACTGAATGCAGAGCAAATAATTACAGTACTGCTTTATTTACTTATAAGGCATTCCAAACCTCATTAAATGCTATCAATTCAATCCTTTCTTTGCTGTACAGAGCAAACCGAGATTGTGTTAAAATGAAAAAAATAAACCTTATGGTTAACTGACATGGTATCAAAATCTGACCTGGGCTTGGCTAGTCTAGTAAAGAGAAGGACCAGACTTAAAGTTACAATAGCACTGAAAAAAGTGACTTACAACCACTTTTCACCTTTGCAGCATCCCCAATCTGCAGCATCCCCAATCTTAAAACCTTTGCAGCATCCCCAGGATCATGTGATCAAAATCCAGATGCTCAGCAATATGGTTCATATTTATGACTGTTGCTATGTCCGGAGGTCATGTGAAGTCAATGGAAAGCCAAATTCATTTATCCAGGTTACTTACATTTCAACTCTCAAGATTCACTTAACAACTGAGGCAAGGAAGGTTGTAAAATGGGGCAAAATTCACTTAACAAATATCTCACTTTAACAGCAGAAATTTGGTTGTAAGTTGAGGACCACCTGAACCAGACTTTTTCTCCAGAATATTAGGAGTGAAGCCACGGTGCTTTCATTTAAAGCTGATCAAGATCGTAAGACAGCTCTTTGTATTGCATATCACAGCTGCAGATCAATATAGTGTAATATGTTGTTGATGGTGTTATTAATAATAGACTAGCTTACATAAAAAAGGCATATTTGCATTGTAGTTAAGGCACCAGATTAGAAACCGGAAGACCATGAATTCTAGCCCTAACTTAAGCACAAAGCCAGTTGAATGATCTTGGGCCAGGCACTTTCTGTCAACCCTAGGAATAAGGCAATTACAAATCATTTTTGAAAAATCTTGCTAAGAAAACCACAGGGACTTATTCAGGCAATAATTGGGAGTCAAAAAAATGACGATAGGAAAGGAGACCCATCATTACATAAAGTACACATAAGCTTATAAAGTACACATAAGCCTATTCAGGATATGCAATAGAAAGGTTAATGGCATCCATAATCAGAAGCAGCACACTGGAATTGCTCAATTCTATAAATATTTTCATATGCTTTGGTTTCATTTTCTTAAATATTTACTTGTATAAGAACATGGAGGAGACTAGAAAACTGAAAGCTTGTTGTCAATTTTCATAAAGTATTTTTTTAATGCTGGTCTGTGACCATAATAAAAACTGAATTGAACTGTATTCTCTCCAGAATATAACTACTGAATACAAGAGTACAAGACTAGACTACTTCCATATCCATAAGTAGAAATACAAAGGTGCTTCTTCAAGAGGCAACTGGACTTTCTTGTTTTTCTTTGAAGACATTTTTCTTCTAATTTCTCCATTCCCACCATCCAGTCAGAGCTGAAGAAGCTTCTTGGATGAGAAGTACAATATCTTCAAAGTAAAAACAAGAAAGTCCAGTTTCCTCCAAGAAAAGCACCTTTGAGACAACCATGATCTGGAGCACCTGAGAATCTTCATAGACTTTTAGCTATGTACTTGGGATGAACACCCTTCGAATGGTGTGGGAGTATGAACGGATTTCCAGAAAAAATTGAAGACTACAGGAAGCATTTGTACATTGATTTGAGATGCAGAAAACACAGACTCATCCCCAACAGCCTGCACCTGACTTCAACAGTGATGGGACACAGGGCAGAAAACATACTGCAGCCAAGAAGGCTCCACACCCATTTCCACTATTCAGGTGACCCCAAGGACACAAATAAACCTCCAAGGGACCTCAACAACTCTCTAAAAGATTGCAAATGACCAGCTGTCTGCAAGGAATATAAATCTTCCATTCCCATCATCCACTCAAAGCTGAAGAAGGTTCTTGGATGAGAAGTGAAACGTCTTCAAAGAAAAAATATGAAAGTCCAATTGCCTCCTAAAAAAGCACTTTTGGGACAACCATGACAAGGATGACTTAGAATCTCCATAGATTTTGTGTTAGACAATTAACCTTCCTTTTAGCAACCCCCAAATTTTGGAACGAATTTCCTCAAGGAATATTGGGCACCCTCTGACCTTGTATTTTGAAGGCATTTTCCCTAGTAATGTATGCTTATTATATTTTTAATATTCTGATTACTGGTATTTTCTGTTTGTGCTTCACGTTCAGATTTTTTTTTATTTACTCATTTAGTGTCCATCCAAAGTACAAGGTATTAGTAATGAAAAAATGATACAGGTGTATTTTTCATCTGTAATTGTCAAGTAAAATAACAAAATTTACTGAAATCTAGAGGTATTATGGTATTCTTTAGAAGGTAAATGAAAATTAATTGGAAATAGTTTATATTTTAGCATATAAATATGCAAATCATTATATTCTACATTTTTATACTATAGTATAACTTAAGTTCTAAAAATAGTATTGCATCTTGTGCTTGCCTTTTTCAATGACTTGAATTCTATCCTATTAACTATTATGACATAAGATTGAAGAAGTGGATGACTACATAAGATTTAGGAATTCAATTTAAGCCAATATTCCATATTGAGAGACAGCAAAAAAGCTGCATATCCATTAAACAAGGAATTTACTTTTGTGCTTCTAAAAGAAAAAAAACTGGAAACATTTAACCAAACTAATAAAAGATGATTTGAATTATAATATAATATTTTTGATAAGACTTTTACACAACAGGAGTTGTAATTCTTCATTTTGAAGAAAGCAGAGTGGCAAAGACAGATTCCACATGCAAAATAATCCCAACTGCTGCAATTTAGCTTTGAAAAGGGCTAATGGCTGCAAACTCTTTAAACCACATTGATACAACTCAGCTATGATATAAATAGCTGGTATTAGCATAATTACATACCATAAATTCTGAATTTGTGCCTTATAGGATTCTAATATCCTTACATTGTAAAAAAGTTGTAACCTAACATTAACTGCCAAAACTGTATGAGCAAGCTATATTAATATCTCATATAATAACACACCTCATATTGACAAGAAAGTGAAAAAAAAGTATGCAGGTTGGGAAAGATAAAAGTATATTTTAAAAGCCATAATGGAAAAACTGTAGATACTTAATGTTTTTTCTATTGTATATATTGTACATTTCTCCATCACTGTTTAATCTATGTATTAATTTATAATGAAGAAGAGCTAAATAGGAGAATTTATGATAATTGCAGGTAACTGCCAGTATTACTTGTTCATATTGTTTCATGTTCTTTTAAAAAAATTAGAAAAAGTTTCTATAGAAAACTTTTTCTATAGAAAAGTATGACACCAAAATTACATAAAAAACATTATCTCCATGTTTCCTGTTAATTTTTCTATACTTGAACTTGTACAGCTTTCAAGTGATTTTCGTGTTCTCTGCTTTATCATTTCTACTAGATTTCTACTATTTAATTAATACCTATAGTATAAAGGACATATAAAGGTATTGTTGTTGTTATGTTGTTGTTAGTTTCGAAGTTGTGTCCGAACCATTCCTCCAGGCCTTCCTGTCCTCTACCATCTTCTGGAGTACATTTAAGCTCACGCCTACTGCTTCAATGACTCCATCCAGCCACCTCATTCTCTGTCGTTCTTTTCTTCTATTGCCCTCAATCTTAACCCAGCATTAGGCTCTTCTCTAGTGAGTCTTTCCTTCTCATTAGGTGGCCAAAGTATTTGAGTTTCATCTTCAGTATGTGGCCTTCTAAAGGGTTGATCTCCTCTAGGACTGACCAGTTTGATCACCTTGCAGTCCAAGGGATTCGCAGGTTTAGGGACATTAAAGCCTCAGATTCAAAGGAAATTGTTGTGATAGACAGTGAAAAGTCATACACCAAAGAGATCCAAAGGGATTAATGCAGGTGATGGTTGTTACAGCATGTCCTTGAAAAGTAGTGTTGTGTGAAGATAAAATGAAGGGAAACCTTGAACTCTTTAAGAAAAGCCAGACCTGGGGAAACTAATAATGATGATTCCCTGCTTTAACTTTTTCCCACTGCCACCTTTTCGGATAATTATTCTCTTAGAAGACCTTCTTTCTAAGGATAGTCAAACTTGATGCTGCATTTATCATAAAGGTTGTGCTTTCACAGCTGATATATTGCTTTATTTTTAAAAGGAACTGTCATTTCTTGTAGGCAAACTTGGGTCAAACTGGAAAACTGTGAGGAATTTTTTTAACATTATCAGAAGTAGCACCAATAGGCATTTTCTTCCTCTGTTATTAGATGCAAAGAAGATTCAGAACAGGACCAAAATGAGAGAAGATAATTATAGAGAAGTTATGTTATAATGAATTATAGTGAAGCATAGTTTATTCTGTATTCTTATTTTCATTGACATTTCTTTTTGCAGTCCTTGGATCAACTACTTGTCTGGAAGAGGAAGAACAAAATAAGCTCATTTAACAAGCATCACAAATGCGTTTTTCTCCTATAGATAAAAGTGGAACAAACATATTTTAATCATAATGACATCATAGATTTATATGCATTGTGACCATTTAATCTCTATTAAAGAAATCCATACACTCAACAGTGAGTGTTTGAATCTTAACTATAACCTATAAATCAGGGTTGTCCAACTCCATTTCATTGAGGACTGCATCAGGTTGTTTGAATTTGGGGGGTCAGCATCAAGGTTGTGTTGACCTTGGGAGGTAGGGAGCGTGGCCAGTTTAACATCACTCATGTCAGGAGCACCTGTGATGGCCCAGGTGGGGCTGGGGGGATCCTCCTACAGCCCTCTGCCAGCGAAAATAGAGTTCTGTTTTCATTGGCAAAGGGCTGCAGGAGGCCATTGTGGCCAAAAACAGACCCTGGGGAGCTGTGTGCAGCCCTCTGCCAAGGTACGGCGAGCCGGTCTTTTGAGGTTTCCAGGGTGACCCCACAGGCCAAATCTAAGCACCTCTGCTATAAATCAGTGTTTTTCAAACTTTGCAACTTTTAAGGTGTATGGACTTCAATTCCCAGAATTTGTCAGTCTGGGCAACTGAAATCCATGTTTTACAACATAAAGCAGTATAATCATTTCAAATTGAATCTCTTTTGGTGCTCTAGTAACTTCATTTTCTAAAAAAACAAACCAAGAAAAAAAACTGCATAAAGCTGTATTAAGAATATATTTGTATTTCTTATGTTTTGTGAAGAAAAAGTCACAAAAATTATCATATTCCAAAGACAAAAAATGGTAAGGATTGAATCTACATTTTTATGGTAAGCTGTCTAATTGGCTGAGTAAACAAACACCTTTATTTCTTTTAAATAAATATATCTGACTGCATGTGATTGCGTAATCTGGTTCTATATTGGATAAATTTTGCTAATGTAAGAATGTTTAATAAGATACTACCAATTTAATATAATTTCTTAGAATTTTTTATCTCTCATCTTTGTTGCTTATAAGAGCCAAATAATGTATTGCAAAGATATGATAAATGCAGCACAACAAGATGAAAATAGCTTTTTTTTTGGATCAACCTATTATATTTAATCTCTGGTCACATCCTTTGTAGTATTTTTAGAATTATACATATTTATATCCTTAGTCTTTGTCCAAATCAGAAAAGTATATAATTTAAAAATAATCAGACTGTGAAAGTACAAGCAACTGCTATTGTCCAATGTGAAATTGAATGAGAAATCAATATAATGGGTTTGCCTTTTTTTCCCCTTTTTGTAGTTTGGGGATGTTTTTACAGTCTGTATAGTCTTTAACCATAATTGGGATTCCTAAAGGTGCTTTTTCACGAGGCAACTGGACTTTCTTATTTTTCTTTGAAGACATTTCCTTTGTCATCCAAGAAGCTTCTTCAGCTCTGGCTGGATGATAGGAATGGAAAGATTTATACGTCTTGCAGACAGGTGATCATTTGCATTCTTTTAGGGAGTCACTGAGGAAACTTGGGGAGTTTATGTGTGCTGTCAGGGTCACCTAAGTAGCGCAAATGGGTGTGGAACCTTCTTGGAACTGTTGAAAGGACTGTGTTATTTTTTTCTCCCTCTGTACAATTTTGACATAGATGGCCTCTTACCACTCTTTCAAACCAGTGGTCCTCTCTATCCAAAATCTGGAGTTTGCTCTCCTAACAAGTGGCAGATGGACTTCTGAATCTTGTCCTGATGGGTTTGTTTTTCTATGTTGTGCCATGTGTTTATGAAGTGGTTGTTTTGTTTCCCTAATGTACAGATCTGCACACGGCTCACCTTGAGCCACAGAACAGCATCAAACCCTTCAGAATACAAAGCCCAGCCTAAGCCCAGTCCAGCCAAGTACCATAGCGCAAAGAAAGACTCCAGAAAGTCCCAGTCGCCACAGGAAGCTCCAGAAATGCACTGCAAAACCATTGCCCAGGAAACTTTGTTGGCCTTTCCAGCCCAGCTGTTCTTAGTGCCCTGCATTCTGCCACCCTAGCTAAACTCATGCATGAACTGGAAAAGAAAGCCTTGTGCATCCAGCAACTGCCTCACCAAGGGCCAATGAGGCATGTTTGGTTAGCACTGGGACCAAGTGGATGGTGAAGGTCACAAAGGGCAGGACCTCAAGGGCAAAATTAAGAGGAGACAAGTGGATGAAAGCAGGTGAAGCATTTTTGTGCTTGTAGGTGCAGACCGGCTGCCCTGTGCCCAAATTCTGAGCAGATGACTGCAGGGACACTGCAACCTGGTCATAAGTCCTTTTATTCAGTGCTACCATAAATTTGAACAGTTGTTGAACAAATGGACATAATTTGAGGACTACCTGTACCGAGATAGCAGCTGAACTCCTCAGAGAATTAAAGGATAATTTCTATTGGTTTCCAACATACAAACCGAAAAAGAATTGCTCAGATTAATAGCTGAAACAAAGATAAAGTATTTAACGAATTCCAAATCCTACTTATTGCATATGCCATCAGAAAACGTGAATAGTTAAACGTTAAAGTTTTTATCACAAAGTAAAAAACCAATGTCATACTTTTTAATTGTCATAGGTGTGAATTTAAGATGAAAACTAAGATGTTAACATCAAAAGAAATTTCACCTCAGTTACCATATTAATAACTTTAATGAAGCAGAAATGGGAATCATGTGAATGAAGAAGTACATATAGAACTTTTCTAGAAATGAATGAAGTTCAGTGCTTGAAGCAAAGCATACTGGAGAATAAAAAAAGTAAAGAACTCTCTATGCATGTATGTATATGTAGCTGTACACGTGCGTGACAGAAATATCCTGGGATTAGTTTTACTAAATTAGTTTCAATGAATGCAATAGTATTTGTCTTTTTTACTATCATATATAATAATCTTGAACTTAAACTTGTTTCAAATAAAATTTTCAAATATAACATGAAGAAATAATGTATAGCAATTAGACAGAAAAAAATGACAACTCAATTTTAATTATTTTAAATTAAAATTATTTTAATTTGCAAATCTTTGGTGTTACTATGAGCCTGCTTTCAATGTGTGTGGGGACATAACACTACCCTTTTCCAATTAAAAAAAAAACCCACTGGATTTAAAATACTGAAAATAGAAGCTGTATTATGAAAACAAAAGCAAAAATAACAGGTCATCAGCAATATTTAGAACTATTGGAATTCATGTAAAATATTATTTTCTCCGTTAAATTAAAGATTGCCATGATGAGAGCATAATTTAAAATATTGCAAGCTTGACCAATGCGCTTGCTGGTATTAACTGCAGATATTGGGAGTATTTCTGGATTAGTATGAAGATGAATAAGTGGATTTAAAAGGTCTCTAATGAGTGAGAAAGAAAGAGGGAGGGGAGGAGAAAGCTGTTTAAATTATTTAATTATTTGAAATCTCTAATTTTATTCTAATCTGTTAATATATAAAATGTAAACTCTACCTTGTAATGAACACCAGCTTTCCATTTTGTATATTTGTAATAGGAAACAAATCCTATTACCATCCAACCCCATCCCTGAAATGGAGGGGGGGGTGAACTTTCAAGTGAAATGCTCATAAACATTTGTAGCATATAGACTTAAATTGAATATATGGTATCCCCCAAATTTCACTAATGTTACCTTTTTCATCCTGAAAAATCAGTTTGATTTAATAACTGACAAAAGATTATAGCAATTGTATATAGGTTTACAAGTATTTTTTAAATAATGCAAAGTAGTTATTTAATGCAAATAAAAATGATTAAAATTCTAGCAACCGCCTTAATTCATCTAAATGTAGTATATTCATTACTTCTTATTAAAATTCTGCCCTTTGACAAAGTCAAAACTAGCATTAATTTTAATGAGGATTTCCCTTGAATAATATTAAAGAGATAACTTGAACTTTATTTCTGTTAGAGTACACAAGTGAAATGTTTGAAAAAACTGAACTTAGATTATAACATTTCAAATACTGCATTAAGCCTGTTGCAATCTCTGTAAATTTCTGTTTATGTGGTTATTTTTTAACTCTTCTTACAAAAGTGTAGATCAAAGTGTTATAATAGAATATGCATATACTTCTGTATGTGTAGCTGTATGTATTTCTCTGTATGTATGGATATACCCATTATTTTTAATTGCTTTGATCAACCTAATATTTATTAATTCGTCATCCAAAACTAGTATTCATTTTATTTTACAGTAAAGTGAAACCTTTCTTTACAAGTAAATATGCTTTTTTGCATGAAGTATTTGCCTTACCTGAATAGATCATTATATCTTCAAAAATGTTAGTTGAATTTCTGCAACAATAAAAAAGGTATTTGTATAGCACAAAATTCAGTGGTAAAATTGTTAGTAGATTCTATCAATCTACTCTCTCAGGGCCATAGAGTTGTACAGGCCCATTTAGACCAAGTTACTCAGTGGGGGAATCCACATTAAGACAAAACTGTTGGTGTTTTGCTTCAAGACATAAATGAAAGGGAATCCATACCTCATTCATCCTACCTTTTTTCTACCCCTATTGTATCACATCTGTGTTTTCATATTAAGAGTTTAATGTGCAGTCCTTAGTGCTCTCTGAGCTTTTTTTTTTTTTTTTTTGAGACATTTCATTAACAGACTAGGTAACTATCAGTGTTACTTAATTTGGTAATGAAATGTCTGCAAGAAAATGACCAAGCTTAGAGAGTACTAAGGACCCCACAGTCCAATCCTCAGCTATATTGTCTTTTAATTTCAGAAGAAGATAGCCAATGGAAGATACAAACTCAAGGTTAACCTCACCAAACTTGATTGCAGGAAATACGACTTCAGCAACAGAGTGGTCAATGCCTGGAATACTCTACCTGACTCTGTGGTTTTTTTCCCCAAACCCCAAAAACTTTAACCTTAGACTGTCTACTATTGACCTCACCCCTTTCCTAAGAGGTCTGTGCATAAGCGCACCAACGTGCCTACCGTCCCTATTGTTTCTTTTATTTTTCTTATATGTACCCATTTCATGTATTCATACCAGGCATGATATTCCCCTCTGAAAAAAAAATCGGGGCCGGCCAAAAGAGACCCCCCACCGCGCGCCAAGAAATCGCTGCCCAGCTCCCTTTTCCTGCCGCTCAGCGGCCTCCGCTCGCACCACCCGCCCGCCTCGCTCCGCACCGTGCTCGCACCACCCGCCCGCCCGGGCTCCGCCCGGGCTCCGCTCGCACCACCCGCCGCTCGCACCGCCCGCCCGCCCGGCTCCGCTCGCACCGCCTGCCGCTCGCACCGCCCGGGCTCCGCTCGCACCGCCCAGGCGATTCCCCAAAAAATCAGAATTCCGATTTTAATCGGAAGAATATCATGTCTGTCATACTTATATCTATTATATTGTAAGCGATTGACAAATCAAAATAAATAAATAAAATAAAAAAATAAAAAATAAACGGAAGAGTAAAAGCAAACACAAAAGCTGTAAGTTGGTTAATGGGGAAAGCTGCATCCAACTAGTTACCAAGAATTAAGCTGATCTTTAATTTGTTCATCTTATTACTCATATTTAAGCATTAATTAATGTATAGGAAAGCTATGAACTTTATTACCCAATTTTCTTTATTTTTCAGTGAATGGATTAACAGGAACCATTTTAGCACTCCTTTCCACAGTGTACTTTATGCACAAGTTTTTACTTAAGATCTTTTATTTTCCAACACCCAAAAGATTTAGTTTAAATTAAATTCACCATGCCCAGCTTTATAGATCAGTCCATAATTGAAGTTATATTTTATTTCATTATATTAGTGAACATCCCAGCAAGACCAATAGAAGGTGTAATTTTGCATACATTCATTCATGAAAACAGAATGACTGCCTCTAAGGATATCTGTCTGTCATCACAATAATTTAAGAAAAAATGTAACTAAGTACTGCACATATATTGTATTAATTTTCAGCATTGATTTTGGGTTTGCATATGGAATTATACCCTACTTTTTATCTATTTCAGTTGACATTTTGCAAAGATACATTTATTCACTCCAAAAGAAACATGCCACTGAAGCACCCAAAAAAGGATTGTTTGTGATCCTTCTACTGGTTCCTTCTTCTGGTAACAACCAATTCTGGTATCGATCTGTTTGCTTTTGGTTACACGAAAAGTACTTATAAACCTTTTTAAAGACCTTTGCTGTCATAGAGAAAGAAGCCTAGAAAATTTTGAGGATCAGAGCCCACAAGGAAACAACATTCAGTCCAAAAACATATTACACAAACACACATCCAAAAGTATATCCAAGCGGTTGGAATGGATCAGGTCCAGTAGGTAGTTAATTCACTTCTCCCATGCATAAATATGACTTCTTTTCCTGTGTAATAATGCAGCTTATTTAACCATACTGAATCTGTGAAGCTTCTGCTGCTAGCCAATTGGTAAGGGTGAACTAAGTTTTTGTAATGAGATAGATTTATTTGTTTATAAACAATCTGGCAATCACTAATTACAATTTAAATTATTTTTTCCAATCCTGGGGAATTCTCAACTTTTAATATTGTTATAATTTCCATCTTAAAATCACAACTATATTTTAATTTCAAAACTATATCACAGACTAGCTCAATAACCATGCTTCGCTACAAAACTATGTGGTCAGGCTTAGTTTTTTGGGAAGAAAATAAGGGTGGTGGGGGGATTCTGCCTCTGCCTACCAACATCCATTGGTATTTATTGGGCTAGTGTCCTGTCAGTGTGTGAGAGTTGAGGACTGTTTGGAAACTGAAACAGTATTTGCTGTGAGAGCAAGGAGACAGCAAGAAGCCTGGGCATGGCTTAGGTCAACTTTCTGTACTAAAGCTGCTTGGTGCTGTGAAACTAAAACTGAAACTGAAACTCCTCTCCTCTACTTGTGTTTTCCAGATTTCTTTTCAGGTGAGGAGGGAGAGTAGAACTCTTTAGCATCAGAGCATGTTAATAATAATATACAAAATACTAATGCTCTGACAATCATTTCAAAAATCCTTTCTTAGTGAGCACCTAGAAACCAAAAGGAACATACATGCCAAATTTCAAGTTTGTAGGCTTTATGGTTCTGGAGATTTTGTGATGATGCTTGAGTGGTATTTCACTTTAAAAAAAAAAGTTTTATTTTCAAGACAAACAATACATAAATACACAAAAACACAAAACATAAAAACATAAAAAATCTCTTTTCTGAAAGTTGCTTGGTCCCGGGTTAAAACTCTTGGTACAGACACAAGTTCAGTTTCATATTCATTTTACATACCATTTCATATCTTATTAACATTTTCAATTTTCTATATAACTTCTCCTCTCCTTTAAATTTTCTCAATTTTTTTTCCTCCTCTCAATTCATATCCTAATATTTATTATTCTTTGTCTGTTCTATTCCAGCCAATCATTTATTTATTTTTCTTTAAAAAAAAAAAGAAGAAATACTTCTCCTGTACACTATATGGAGTATGATGCCTTTATCTTTTTCCCTTATATTTATAGTACTTAATATAAAATACATAACATACATTGGGATTCTGTCTGGTACATTCTAAAATTATACTATATAATCAAAAATAATACAAATCTATTCATTAGTATTGATATTCATTCATATCTTAGACGTTTAACTCATTACTTTTCAATTAAATCACATACTTTTATGAGAGCCCTATTTTTCATAATTATCCCCCCCCCACATCACATATTATAGCTCAATATTTCGTTGAAATGTTTCTCCTTCTTCTACTTCAAATCTCATTTCACAAAATTTTTTGCTAGTATACCATGTTCTAATCATTAATTTTAACAATCATGTATATCTTAAACATTTTATCCATTTCAATTGAATATCATGCCTTTGTGGGAACACTTATGCTCTCCACGATTATTACCCCCCATATCACAATCTTGAATCATATTTCATTACAGTACTCTCTTTTTCTTAACAAAAATTTCACTTATTTATGTTAGATATTTTATCACATTTTAAGCTACATATTATTTCTAATTTTCTATAATTACTTCTAAATACAGATATAAAAATGCAATCTTATGTACCTTTCTAGAATCCCATTAACAATAAGATCTATCCATTATCTCTGAAAAACTTTTGCTTCTTAATATCTTGCTCCCCACCATTAGAGCTTCTCATCCCTTCCTTTCTCCCTTGCTTCTTCTTCTCCTTGTCCTCTTTAATCCCTTGTCTCTCCACCTCCCTTTTATTCTGCTTTCCCCCTTTCTGTTGTTTCTTAGAATAATGTCCCTTTTTCACCTTATTCTTCTCTTTTTGGGCTGTTTTTTCAGATCTTAAAGACCTCTTTTCCTTTTTCTCTTGCTTTTTCCCGTCTCCAATCAAAGTCCTTTTTTCATCAAAGATGGCTTCTTCTTCTTCTTTGTCCCCATCATCCTCATTCTGCTTCGCATAAATATAAACCGCCATTTCTAAGTATTGAAAAATAGTGCCAAGTCCATCTTCCCCTCCTTGTTTTTCTCTTTCATATTTTTGATATATAAGTTCCAATCCATCCACAGGTGATGCCATTGTGTAGAGAAAAAGTTTTTCCAAACAACCACCCAGATGATTTAATCAGAAATAATTTCCAAAGGTTCCAAAATCACCAAACAATCCAAACAGACTGTTTCTTTTAAATACCTTCTTCTTCTTCTTCTTCACTTTTTCTTTCTGAGGTTAAAGTAATCACAAATCCTTTTCAAATATATTTTTTGGAAGTTTTTAAACTCTTTGCAATTCTAGGCAATCTTCTCATTTTCAAATTTTGCTCTGATTTTTTTTTCACTCTCCCTTCCCACTCACAGCCAAAAAGATTTTTTTCCCCCCGCTGTCACTTAGGAAGGAGAGTAGAACAAAGGAAAAAAAACTTTCCCCTTTAGGGTATTCGCAGCTTGTGGCTCTCACAAGAAACAATATATCCTTAACAGCTTTCAAGGTTCCAAATCACTTTCTCCCGTCTTGTCCCGGTTAAAAGCACCTTTCACTTTCTCCAGCTTTCTCCCTCCTGCACTTGCTTACCCGGCTGCAGCTTTCTTCGTGGTGGCCATTACTGACCGCCGTTCCTCCGCCTCGGGAAAAGGGAGTTTAGCCGCTGGGGAGGGGGTTTGCGGCACCCCCAAACCCCTTGCCAGATCCCCCCTGTCTTCAGCTGCCTCTACGGGGCAGCTATATCCCCCAGATCCAAATGGATCGGGGGAACCTTGGTGGCGACGCAGCAGGACTCGCGGTGCAAAATCCTACCGCTGCCGAAGGCTAGCAAACCGGAAATTCGAGTGGTATTTCACTTTTATACATATAGATTCCTCAGTAAAAAAAAAAAAAAAAAGACATTTTTACAATGTTGATTTAATCGTGACCAAACAGTATTATGATGGATTTATTCAGTCTCTCCTATTTGGCGCTCCTATTTCTCAACTGGATAATATTGGATATTTCTTAACAGTGAAAAAAAACTGTGAAAAGAGTTGAATTCAGTTCTCCAGGAGTGGCTAGCATTGCATAATAAATACATAATAAAATATGCATTCACTGCAGTTAATCAGCTTGTAGCTTTGCAACAATTAACTGTGCTTTGCGCTATAAAATCTCAGTCATACTTTCTAGTCTGTTAATACATGCTCTTTCAATATGGTTATTACAGCGTGATGATCACGTTTTCGTTCAGGATCTGAACAGGACAGTGTTTTTATTCAGATGTAATTCAGTCTATTCAGTGGATTCTATTAGACACATTAGATTGTACTATATATTACTGGTACTCATTATGATCCCTGCTGAAAGCACTTTGGTCAGCATGAGCCAGCTTAAACAGTAGCTTTGTCAATTGAAAAATCTGGCAACCTTATATGTAACGACAACCCTCCTCCCAATTTCTTTTGGCTTAAAAATGTATTTAACTTCCCTAATACATAAAATTATTTTCAAACTATAGTACATCTTGTTAAATCATTACAAAATGTTGCAAGTTATAACTAGACATCACCTATCTCAGAGTGCTATGTATATAATCATTGAACATAAATTCATTACTTTTCAAAATTTAAATTCTTGCTCATCACATTTATTAAATCATTTGCATCAGATTAGTAGCCTGAGATACCCCTTCCCAGCTTGTGTTTATGTTGTACACAGCCTAAGGATTGCAACAAAGTTTGCAATACAAAAATAATATTAACAAAAAATGATAGTTTTATTAATATAATAAATTTGTGATGTTATTATTGTCAGGGTTCCAGAAAAACCTAACTCCAATTAAAAACTCCGAGACAGGCATTTTCTCAAAGCTTCCTTTTATTAGAGTAGGTTTACTGGCATATCTGGGAAAACCCAATTCTGAGAGTTCTGGGTTTTCCCTTAGTAATTCAAAAGTCAAAACCCAACCCTGCACCCATCAGTCCTTCATATGGTCCAATCACCAACTGTCCCAACTTGAGACATTCCTCCAACCACTCCTCCTCCAGGTGCAGGAATAACATGACCGAAAAGAAAAATGCTATTATGTCTAACTACCAACATTCTAAAAATCCCCCCTCCTACTTTCCCAGGCACAGGAATGTGGCAGTATGGAAGCTTCTGGCTCTAATATGGCCGACAATTATCTGCAATTTCCAGTATCCATAGTTAAAAGGAAACCTGAGCTAAGAATACATCGTAAATGTTATACCAAATAGCATGTACCAATGTTATTTGCCTTGCTGTATTCTCAAAGTATATGAATTTATTAAAGAATCCAGCAGAATGAGTCACACATGATCAGTTATAGTTTAAAATAAAGCAAAACATACACTTTATTAAGTAAACTTATCGGATTAGTTATATAAATGTGTGAGAAACTTTATCTTGAATTATACTTATAGGATGGTTCTTTAAGCTCCATGGCAAAATCTTGCCTTCATTCTCCACTAGCATTCTGAAAACAAACACATTGACTTAATTGGAATCTTTATCTTTACCTTGTATAAAAATGAGAAAATAAGCAAGTATATAGGTGTCATAAACACCTTACAATTATTTTGGTGTGATGATAGAACATTTGACTTCGGCTCAGTAACCAAAGCTGCTTTACTGTATTGATCTCAAGGCACCCATCAGTCCCTCATATGGTCCAATCACCAACTGTCATACACACAGGTGCAGAACTAAGGTATATCATTTAATGGCTAACACTACATCATCCAAACATTTAATCTCAAGACTCCATATTTTTCCTTTTCAAATCATAATTACATGTCTGGTAACTTTGTTTTCAGAAAGGTGAGAGGGATATTCTAATTCTCAATATAAGTAGAAAAACAATGTAACCAATTGCTTATTTCTTTGGCAGTGGGTAGGCCAGACAGAAATCACACCAGGAAAACCCCTTTATAATCAATTAGACTCAGATTATGAGCACTGATTTAAGTTTATTTTAGATAGAACAATCTTTGGTCAACAGGTTGTTAAATACATGGAAAATTCAGGTATGTCCCTTAAACTAATAAGGGTATCTATAGAAAATTGCTGGTTCTCAGAATCAGTCAAAATTTCCACTACCGGTATGCCAGAACCAGTCCGAATCTGCTGAATACCACCTCTGAAGCTAGTGATTAATTAATTAATTCAATTTAGGCACTATCTGAGTGTAAACTGACTCTAGGTGGTTTGATTACAAAATAATAACATAATTCTATGTACATGACAAGACACTTTATATAATAAAGAGTGCTATCTTAGGAGGGTATCTTCATATTCAACTAACCAAGTGATGCATTATTATGTGCATTACAGGCTAACAGTTTGCACCTGAAAGCAAGAGATAAGATTAATAGACCAACAAATAATGTTCACATTTCATTTGGCAGAGCTACTTTGAATTCATGTTAAGCTGCTTTTTTATTATATCTTTTGCATTTATGTGGTAATAGGGACTATATAGTTTTATATAAATTTAACAGAGAAAGCAATGTTAGTTGTAGAACAGGCTACCATAAATGCATTAAGGTCACTTGAAACCAGAACTATCTTTGCTGTTACTTTTACCAAAATATTAAGCTTTAATAAACCAAAAAACCAGAGTTGGAAAATAATGTAGTAAAGATTTTATTGCTTATATTTCATTAAAGAAAAAAAAAGATATATTTTCCTTAGTACATAGTTTCATTGTATGATATTTCATATTTAGGTTTATTCTTAGCAAACTAACATAGGAGCCAACTCTATTTCATAAAAGGGACATTATTTTATTGCAGATAAAAGCAGAATTGCACTCCAATAGCAGACAGTAAAGGTAATTTGGGTTTAACTTTTGGGTTCTTGATGTTCTCTGAGCTTTTCTTGTAGACATTTCATTACTCGATTAGATAAAATCACTACAAATGAGTATGAAATTTGCTGGCACTATAAACCAAAAAGAATTGCATTGTTAGAATAACAAAAATCCTTTCTGAACATTTTCCTGTTTTATGTGTGTATATATATATATTGAATATATTATGACAATACATTATTTTATTATTTATATTTATAAATCCTTTCTATTCAAACACGACTGGTTTCAAGTATGCAGTGCCTGTATTTTATTTTTAAACTTATTCAGTATTATGGCTAATGATCAGCTATTCTGAAAAAGCAGCTAGATAAATTTCAAACGGAATGTGTAAGCGATGTAAAAATACAGATTCCTATCTAATTATATTGCTCAATAGTTCACTCTCATTTAAATGAGTCTCAAAAGATGAGAATAACTTCACTAAGAGGAAAAAATTGCTTGGAGACACTGATTCTATGGTGTCCTTGTATAGATCACAATACCATCTCTGGCTGGCCCCGCCCACCCACACCCACTCTTATCTCTCCTATATTCCCTTGCTTTGTAGCTTGGCTGATTCATGCGGCAGAGCAGATTGCCGCGCCTCAGCTGAGCTGAAAAATAGCACAGCTCACCAGCATTGATACAGAGGGCGGTCTTTGAGCCCTTCGCACGCAATACAAAGCATGCTCTCCAAACCAGTAGGAAAAAATTTGGAAATCCACCACTGAGTAGCTTGTCTAGTTCAATGCACAATATCAAACTTTTTTGAAAAAAGCATTAGCCATTTTTCTTAATCTGTTAAAATTATTGCATGCAAGGCTACAAATAACAAGTACCACATTCAAATTACATGAAGTTACATGTAACTTCATTTCTGTGCTTTTTGTTTTAAAGAAAAAATAGTTGGAATAAATCAAGGGTCCATGGACCAGCACTGGTCTATGGTATGCAAGAAATAGGGCCATGCAAACAAGCGAAGCCCCATCCGTGGGATGCAGGCAGCACACAAAACCATGCTTCCTCTGGTCCCAGAAAAAACCCTTTCCAGGAAACTGGGCCCTGATGCCCAAAAAGTTGGGGGCCACTGGAATAAGTAACAAATGCTACAGGAGCTGGCAAGAGACAAGAGATAGATAATTAATTCTCCTGTGCCATTTTATCTGTTCTCTCTTGCTGTTTTTTTCCCCATAGAGAAAAAGATATATGGACTTCCATGTCCAAAGATCTGAGATTAACCAGAAAAGCAGCCATGGCTGCAAGCAAAACAAAAACAAAAACAAATGCAACATCATCCCTCAGGATTAAGCCTTAAAAACCTGGTTTTTACACACACAAATTAAAAGGAGGAGGGTAAGTATGTACAAGTTACTTTACTCTTAAGTCTAAACTATAATTACAAATCAAGGAATTGGTATATTTACATACAGAAGACAATGACAAAAAAGTGCAAATATTTCCATGTTTTATCTTTAATTTTCTTTATGACTTTGGAGGAATCCAGTTCAGACATTATTGTGTCTAAATAAATCAAGAATAATATAAAAGAAAACATATTTAAAATTCATACACATATAAATAATACTTTCTAATTCTATTGTAAAGGCAGGACTCAATGAAAGAAAATACCTTATATAAAGTTCAAGTTGCACTGTGGAATTGAATCCATATTGCTGGTTACATTTCAGTTCCAGTGAAAACGATGAGTAAGTTAATTGATATGAACTTTTAAGTAAGTTAGAGATTGTATGGATTTAAATGAAAGGAATCCTGAAGCAGTCCTAATCGTTTCCCAAATTAAAACACTAGTGCATTTAAGTGATTCTTGTTCATATGGAGCAATAGCAGCTCTCTGATTTACAATACAGATCTTCCCCAGCCCTATCTGAAAATATGTGGAATTGGAGCTGAGAGCTTCTGCACACAGTTCTTGAGCTTTAATATTGAATTTATGCATTTTCCACAAAATAAGGGTGGGATGTGCTATTTCAATCCCCATCATTTCTAATGTTTGGACTTGTTTGCTGGAACCCATAATGGCACAAGAACTTTTCCCTCTTCAATATATACTTGAATCTCTCTCAATATATACTTGAATCCTTCCATATGGAAATATTTCTTTACCTTTAATCATATTAATGATGGTTCAATCCTGACAGGCTTAAGATTGATTCAGCGTTCCATCCGTCCGAGGTCAGTAAAATGAAGAACCAGACTATGGGGACAATATGCTAAGGTTGTAAACGGTTCAGAGTGTGCTGTAAAGGACTATGGGGCAGTATATAAGACTAAGTGCCTTTGCTATTGCTAAAAGGAAGTCTGCTTGAATTACCAATGTTTTCTTGCATTGCCTCAAATTTCTGTGAAAAGGATTCTACATTAATTAATGTATTCAGGAGCTAAACTACTCTTTAAAAAATAGAATGGGAACATAGTATTTTACAAGAAAACAAGTGCTATCATACTATTTTAATAATTCCAAACTATAAAAAAATTAAAAATTTTCTATTTGTGTAGAAACTATTCAAAGTTCAAATTGAAAAACACTTCTATATTCCACTGCTTAATGAATCTCTGTACTCTTTGTTATTATGAAATATTTCCCAACAGGAGTGTTTGAGGAGGGTTTCCAAAAAGGGGGGCGTTGTACAGGAAGATACAAGAAATCTAGTGTTCATACATTCACAGAAATGCTACAGAATTTTAAAGTACTGAAAAATGAATGAGTTGCAGAAGTGAATAGAACCTATTTACACAAAGATTCTGATATATTTTCTATTTGTTGAAACAAGTTACCTGTTAATTAATAAAGGTAATTAATTATACTTCCCTAGCATTTAAAATTTGTTGAGCCCTTAAAAGATAAGTTTGATCATTTATTTTAATTGTTGGTAAATGAATCCTTGAGTTATAACATCACAGACAATTGTGAAAATGATAACGCTTCATAGATAAATTAATCCCATATCAAATTTCAGATATGTCTCTGCAAAGTGTAGTTTCCATCTGAAAACTGGAAACAAAAGTAACTTCTTTTAGAGAATGAAAACTCTGTTTCATTCTTTCAATATTTCTTAAATTAATTTTTAATTAGACATTCTGAAATGTTTTTAACATCAGTAGGAAATATAATTGTACTTCCTCTAGGCAAAATTTTATACGGACATATATAAAAGATATGCTGTGTGCATAATTATTAGGCAAGCTGTATTTTGGAAGATTAATTTTATTATTGAACAGCTGGTGCTCTCTGTCAATCCAAAATGTTAATAAACCTCAAACCTCAATATTTAAGAAAGTAAAAGTGAGGTTTTGGCTTTCTTAGGAGAATATCTATGTTTGCACAATTATTGGGCAACTATTAATGCGCAGAATTATTATGCAACTAAATGAAAAATGAAAATTTGCCCATCTCACTCATTTATTTGCATCTGTTAAAGTGAGAATAATAAACAAACAGCTCAAAATGTACAAATAAACATTTCTGAAATTTCAAGAAAAATATAAGTGACCTATGTAGCCGTTTCAATAAGTCATAAGCCTTCCATTCATGGAGTTTCTTGACATGGAGTCTGTCAGTTTCTTGATCTGTTGACAATCAACTTGTTGCGCAGCAGGAACCACAGCCTCCCAGACACTGTTCAGAGGTGTACTGTTTTTCTTCACCATAAATCTCCCGTTTAAGAATGACCCACAAGTTCTCAATAGGGTTTATTAGGTCAGGTGAGGAAGGGGGCCATGTCATTATTCTTTCCTCTTTAAGGCCTTTTACTGGCTAGCCACTCAGTGGAATAGTTCAATGCATGTGAGGGAGCATTGTCTTGCATAAAAATAATGATCTTCATGAAAGATGCAGACTTTTTCCTGTACCACTGCTTGCAAGTGTCTTCTAAAAACTGGCAGTAGGTTTGGAAATTGATTTTGGGTCCATCTTCAACTCCAAAAGGTCCAACTAGCTCATCTTTAATAATACCAGCCCATAACAATACCCCACTTCCACCTTGCTGGCATCTGAGTTGAAGTGGAGCTCTGTGCCCTGTACTGATTCAGCCATGGGCCCATCCATCTGATCTGTCAAGAGTCACTCACTCAGTCCATAAAATCTTTGAAAAATCTGTCTTCAGATATTTCTTGGCCCAGGCTTGTTATTTCAACTTGTGTGTCATGTTCAGTGGTGGTTGGGTTTCAGTCTCCCTTACCTTGGCCATGTCTCTGAGCACTGAACACCTTGTACTTTTAGGCACTCCAGGTAGGTTGCAGTTCTGAAATATGATATCACTGGAGGATAATGTGTTCCTGGTAGCTTCACATTTGATTCTTCTCAAATATTTGGCAGCTAATGTGAGTCTTTTTTTCTCAATGCATTTTTTGCGACCCTGTTGACTTTTTGCAATAAAATGTTTAATGGTTCTGTGATCACACCCCAATATCTTAGCAATTTCGTGCTGCATCTCTCTGAAAAACATTTTACAATTTTTGACTTTTCAGAGTCAGTTAAATCTCCTTTTTTGCCCATATTGTCTGAGGAAAAGAAGTTGCCTAATAATTAGGCATGCCTTGATATAGGGCATTGATCTCCTTAGGCCATACCCTCCCCTCATTACACAAGTAATTTCCAAAACCAATCACATTCAACACTAAAATAATTCCTCAAATGCATACTCTGATAGAACCTACTGTTAGTTCCCTATCCTTGGGAAGTAAAGGGGGCAGAGACTGTCAGTCAATTTTTATTGTTCCTTCGTTTTAGAATAGCTTTTGAGACTAGATTAAGTACCCTGACTTTATTTATAATACCCTCTTTAAAAACTTGGGACAAACATTGTCTGCCTTTTTAATGCTCCCCAAGCATTTCTTGAAAAAGCTGGATACAATCCCTTTCCTTGTCAAGCAGAACTGGGCTGTTGATCCTCACATGTTTCTGTTGACTACTGCCATGTCTGGTTTCATTCCTTTTCTGTGGACATTTCCTGTCTACCCAACAGGACGCACACATACTTCAGAGGATAATTAGGACTGCAGAAAAAACAATTACAACCCACCTGCCTTCAATTGAGGACATGTATACTGCACAAGTCAAAAAGAGGGCTGTGAAAATATTTACAGATCCCTCACATCCCGGACATAAACTGTTTCAACTCCTTCCCTCAAAACGACGCTATAGAACACTGCACACCAGAACAACTAGACACAAGAACAGTTTTTCCCCCGAAAGCCATCACTCTGCTAAACAAATAATTCCCTCAACACTGTTCAACTATTTACAAAGTGTACACTACTATTATTATTAATCTTCTCATCACTCCTTATCACCCATGCCCTCCCACTTGTGATTGTAGGACTGCAACTTTGTGGCTTGTATCCTTACAATTTATATTGACTGTTTCCTAGTATGATTTAATTGTTGATTGTACCCTATGACTATCATTAAGTGTTGTATGTTATGATTCTTGATTCTTAACGAATGTACCTTTTCTTTAAGTATACTGAGAGTATTTACACCAAGACAAATTCCTTGTGTGTCCAATCACACTTGGCCAATAAAGTGTTCTGTTCTGTTCTGTTCTGTTCTGTTCTGTTCTATTCTATTCTATTCTATTCTATTCTATATTCTTCCCTGCAACTAAGTTACTTAGCCATTTTTCTGTGCTCCATAAATCCTTTGAGGATCCATGTCATTTTAACGTTCACTGTTTTCCAACACATGAACCTCCTGCCTACTTTTATGGTGGCATAATATCTGGAATCACAAACAGGATTAGAACACAATGCCTTTGAGGAGTTGAAGGCTGAAAGGGCTGTTCCTGCTGCATGGAATGTGTATCAATTAAAATATGTATCTGACATTCAGAGACTATAGTATGTAAACTTAACATGATATACTTTTAAATTTTGCTATATTAAACACACTGCAAATCAGATATTTGAAGCTGTAGAATATTTTTTAAATTCTACCTTTTCTGGCAACTTCACTTACTATGGTAAGTAATCAAACTTGGATATAGTAGCACAAGTAGTCCTCGGCTTATAACAGTTCATTTAGTGACTGTTCAAAGTTACAGCACTGAAAAAAATGACTTACATTCATTTTTCACATTTACAATCTTTGTAGCATCCCCATGATCATGTAATCAAAATTCAAATGCTTGGGAACTGGTTCACACTTATGACCATTACTGTGGCCCTAAGTCATGGCAAACCTGTAGACAAGCAAAATCAATGGGGAAGCCAGATTCGCTTAACAAGCGTGTTACTACCTTACCAACTGCAGTGATTCATTTAACAATTATGGCAACAAAGGTTGTAAAATGGGGCAAAACTCACTTAACAAATGTCTCACTTAAAAACAGAGATTTGGGGCTCAATTATGGTCATACGTCAAGGACTACCTGTATATTGACGTTTTTATTTGTCCCACCTACTTGCAGTATCAACTTGCTTTGCAGGGTTCACACCTTAGTTCTTACAGCGAAGTTATTAATCAGGTGTTTTGTTTTTAGTTGCCTTGTTACAAGGTTGATTAAGGCTAAGACAGAGTGACTAGCCCAAGTTCACTCAGAGGCTTCCATACCTCAGGAAGAATTAGAATTGGTAATTCCTTAATTGCTCGACCATATAAGGTACCAGGGCAGAGTTTGCCATTTTTATAGCTACTTCATAGTGAATATTAGAATTGTATAGAAATGTAGATTTTGAAGGCAAAAATGACTTGACAGGTGCACTGGCACACAAATAAACTTTAAAGGAATGTATCTTTTCCTGAGTTTATACATTTGCCCTTCATCATGATAAACATGTTAATGCATTTATAGCACCCATTTATAGCCTGAAACACATCCCATCTTTAAACTGAAATTTCTGCATAGCTCTAGTAAGTGCACATGCACACACATATAAAGCCTCTATGTGTAAACACCATTATTAAATAATGATTTTTCTGACCCAAGGTAACAGTTTTGATTATACTTAAAAAGTAAATGTAATAATTTGGAAAAATTGCTTTGGGAATGATTAGCATAGCATCTGTCTGCCATTCTTTAAACTATGATACATTTTTAGCAGTCACATGATCTTGGGAAAATACACCTGTTTTAAAAAATTTCAAACACACATCTCATTTATGTCCCTGTGTGCTTTGAAGCACTTTTTTGGAGTCCAATCCAAACTTACTACTCAACCTTAATGCTACTGTAAGTACATCTATAACTACCCAGTTACTCAAATAAGTATCATTAATGGATATTGATATTCCAATATAACATGCCAATATGTTTTGGCCTGGATCCAATTTAATGAGTAAACAGATTATGTTTATAGTATTTATGTTTTATTGTATATTATATATAGTACTATAAAATATAGATTAAAATATATGGAGACAAGACATTACCACTGAAATCTGGAAACCAGTTTTATATTAAATTACTTCTTTTCCTTATAGATATTCATAAATAACCATTTAATATAAAAATACTAAGATTTCTTTTTATGCAATGCCACATTTCAGTATACTTCATTTAATAAGGGCACGGTGCTCTTATTGAATGAAGTATACTCTACAGCATATCGTTGATCAGATTTATTTCCATCTAGAAAGTCTGACTTTTCAACAAACACACTCTATATATTTATTGATAATACTGAACTACTGTAAGTTTTTTTTAAATAAGCAGTTTCATGGCATTATAGCTCATGTTCCATTTTTTAACATGAATATGCTACATGAATTATGCATCAATTACAACATGCTATTAATTTACATTTGCAAAATTCCCATTTTCCATATTGAAAACTAAAACATTTTATCAATATTCTTCTGCCTTCAAATATTCTATTTAATTAGCACATATAACTCTGTTCCCAATAACTTTGTTTAAATTCAACTGGAAAAACATGTACTTTGACAAAATATATGAGTATCAAAGTTCTATTCTCTAATACACTTGCAAGCTAATTCTATACCTAACTTTATATATGATTTAGTTGCTTAGAAACAGGTCTCCTCCTTGGAAACTGATTTATTTCTACATAAAAATGTCAAATTCAGGCTGTACCTTTTATCTGCCAGATTCTTCTGAACAATTATGTCTTATCAAAACTGAAACAATACAACATTTGCCTCAAGTTTTAAAATACAAGCATATGAACATTCATTACATTCATATTTCAGTGGACTTCAATGGATTCCACCAATATAAAAGCTCTCAAGGTTTTGTTTTGTTTTTCTATTTCAAAAGATAGATTTGACACAGTTTTATTTGTACCCATATATTTCAAAAACTTTGTCCAATCAATTCAGTGCCTGTTTATACATAGAATATGGCATAAAATCAGGCACTATTCTATAAAATCAGTGAGCTATGAAACCTGCATGATATGTGATATGATATGTGATATGATATGATACCTGCATGATCAGTGAGCTATGATACCCTATGATACCCTAGGCAACAAATGAATACAAGTCCGATTGTTTTTGCAGATCATCTTAAAACGAATTTTATAAATGATTGTTGATACAGTATAGCTATTTTTCAAATTTTAACTAAATCACTCTAGAAACCAGAGCATTTGAAAATATGTGTAACTGACTAATAAAGCCAGTAAGCCAATAACTATTATAAATACATTGCTGCAATGAGCCTTTCAATATCTTCAATTTCTTGAAAATAATTTGCAAATATTCTTAATACTCTTGGTATTCATTTAAATTATGTAAAGGATGTGTTACTCTATTGATGTATCAGTCAGACAGCCCAACTGCAAACATCTTTATACAGAAAAAGATTTTAATCAGGTCAATGGGGCTTTTTCTGCTTACTTAAGTTTGTATTCTCCATTTTATCTTTCAGTTTATCAATACTGGACCAAGAAAAACAAATTGAGTTTATTCCTATATAAATGTGCTCATGTTTTAGAAGTAATGGGATTCAAACTGCACCCTCCAAATAATTTCTTTCCAAGCAGTCTTGTTAGGGCAGTGATATATGAATCACATATTTTCTCAAGTTTGCTATGCAGCTTTATGGCACGATTCTGGGAAAAATATGCAAGTCTCTGCTTTTCTATTATGTTGTCATGCAAGTCTCCACTTTTCTACCAACTTAATTTATATGGCTTTCCTTTAACACTAGCAGTTATTGCAAGTAATACATACAAAACCTTTGCACCATTTAAATGCATGCACAAAGTATTTCAAATTGTAGACATTATGAAGTTGTAGTAAATCAAATGGTTGTGTACATGGTTAAGTTTATGAAATACAACTGCTACACACTTGTGTCTATTAAAACTATTGATTTCTTTTTTATTATACTGTCTATTTAATCTAAACAATCCTGTCCTGAGTATCACAAAAACTGCACATATGAAAGTTTATTATCTAATCCTTATCCTATTCTTCTTTGCTCAAAAAGGCTGTATGATGTGGAGGAACAATATATTTACATCCATTTATTAATTGTTCTGTCTTTTCAAATTTCAACACAAAGCACCTGCAAAGTTTCACATACAAGTTATTCATGTCTGGTCCAATGACTAAGCACTACTGAAAAAGTTATGCTTCATAATATTTTAATGATGGACAGTAACATTAACAATTATTCAAACCAAAATAGAAATCTACAATTTATCAACACTCTTTAGCCTCATAACTGGACACAAAAAGGTAGGAGTCAATAAATTATTTTACTCTTTACAAAATTATTGTAACAAAAATGAACTTAGGAATAGAGAAAATGTCTGTGTGTGGTGTGGTGGGGAAATATATGAGGCTCACAAGGAAACAGGTATGGGAGAAACACTGTCAGTCTGTCTGTCGCAGACACCTAGTGGGCAATAACAAAATCCCAACATCTTTCTTCTTACAACAATTAAGTTCTGTCACTGTCAATTTCTTAAGACCATTAGTGCTCCTGTGAGATATATTTCCATTCAGGTAAACTTCCTTCATATACACAACCTATGCTGTTTCAGTGACCTGCATACAATTAGTAAAATATCTTGCACCCCCTAAACAGTATAAGAATACCTAGTATCACCTCTGTCATCACTTACAGTTCTACACTCAAGATAACTTACTTGGGAGAGAGAAAAAAATATATCTCATAATGTAATTTACAAAGAGTGGAAACGCCTACAAGGAGCTGAAGTACCTGCACTGGGGAGATGTTCAGTTGTTCACTTCATCTTCTGTTGACAAGGAAACCAAACGGCACTTCATTCTCCAGGAAAACCTTCCACTGCCATCTTTTGAAAATATATTTATTTGTATATATGTGCATAGCTATCAATATTATGATAATTATCATAAAATTATCTCTGTATAAAAATATTAAAAAGTGAAACTCTGGAAAGGAAATATTTTTTGGCTCTCTCCCTCTCTCTTTCACTACACGGCATTTTTTGGACGGGGGAGGAAGAATTTAAAAATGCTCAACAGTACCAAGCTGCAAGAAAAGTTTCACATTATAAAATCAGAAAAAGAAGAAAAATGGCTGATTCCAACCGGATGTCCAGAAAAAGAAAAAGAAACAAAACAATAATAATAAAAAAACATTTAACAAAATTAATATCTCGCTCGGTGGCTTGCACTAGTATTGCAAGATCACAAACTGTTTGTAAACGTTGCTGTAAAATGCATTTTTTAATCCTATATACATACACAAAAAAGCAAAAAAAGAAAACACCGTCAAAAAGCTCTGCAAAAGAGAGTTAGTTAAGCAACATGCCCACTTCTCATCTCTTTGCTTTTTTAAAAAAAGATGCATAATTTACATCGCTTTTTGGTCAGTACAAAACCAGTTGCATGTGTATATATACGTAAATAATGTGTATGCATTTACACTGTTGCTGGACTGGCAAGTCTATTTTTTTTCGCCGTTTCTTTTTTGTTTAAGATTCCTAGCGACTTCCAGTCCCAGCAACACCTTTTGCTCCCAGTTTAGTAAACCATCGCATGCTAAGAAAAAAAAAACTTGTCATCAGAAAAAGGATCAAATCCATGAAAACAAAGAGGTAAAAATAAAAAAGCAGCAAAAACAAAAAAAGGAAGAAGAAAACAGGACAAAAAAAGGAGGACAAGAATTTCAGCGGAAAGGTACTCACCGAGCGGGAGTAAAAGGAAGGAATAAAAACGCGAGTTACTATAAAATACAGTATGGCGGTGGAAGAAGGAATGAAGCGCTTTTTTTCCCCCTCTTTAGTCTCTGCCTCAGGCAATTGCCACGTGATTCTGAGCCAGGCTGACTCGCAGGCAGGGGAAAGGAGCGGGCGGGGAAAGGGGCAAACCCCACCGGAGGAGACCGACTCGCTCGCAACAGCTCGGCGGCAGCAGCTGGAATAGTGGCGGCAGCGGCGAAGGAGGCTTGGAACCGCTAAGCAGCCAGCAGCAGCAGCAGACTTTAGCCTCGGCAGCAATGGGTGGCGCTGGCGACAGCAGCAAACAGCAGCAGCAGCCAGACGAGCAGGTGCCCCGCGCGCAGCACTAGACAAATGCGGCCGCGCGCGCGCTCGATGGAAGAGCAGCCAAGGCTGAGGGCGCAAAAAAGAGGAGGGGGTGGAGGCGGAGGCGAAGCGGCGGCGGGGCGGGAGGTGGGGGAAAAGACAGAAGAAGAGAGGAACACCCCCTCTCCCACGCTCACCCACATTATCTTGAGTAGCTGGCGCGCGCGCGCGCACTTGTGTGTGTGTGTGTGTGTGTGTGTGTGTGTGTGTCGCTGTGTGTGTGATTGCGCGCGCATGTGGGGGAACGGGTGGAAGACACGCACTTCGAGGTGCGGTGGCCGCAAGTTGGTGCTGCTTGCCATATCTGTGCATCTGCGTGAGAGAGAGAGAGAGAGAGAAGAGCAACCGCCGCGATTTCGTGGCCGTTGGCAGGATGAAAGTTACTCCTTCTTTCGCCTTGCGCTTGGCTGCGGAGCGCGTTCCGGGACAGCCTTCGGCGTTGCAATGAAAAGAACCGCCACTCCTCCTTTGGCACCTGGAAGACTAAGGGACTCAGGATGGCGAAAGCCCCTTCACTGTGTCCGGTTTTCCCGGCCTGAATTCGGCGAGTCTCTAGAAAATCCGGTTCTACGGCACCTTTAGGTGTCCCAGGAGTCCCCATTTGGCCGTCAAGATCTTTGTCCTCTTTTCGTTCCGAGATTAATTCCATTTCCCTTCCAGAAGGAAAGGTTTTCTTCCCGTTTTGAAGAAGAAATTATCTTAGGTGGCATTAGACTTGGGAGGTGCTCTGTTATCATTACAGAATGATAACAGAATGATTGGCTTCATAGAAGGAAAATGTTTTTTCCCTCCTGAAATGTAAATGAATTTAGATTGATCTGCACCTGAGTAAGAATAAACACCCTTTTTTGTTCATTACATTTCCTCTCTGAAATTGATAGCAAAGAATATTCTAGTCTGGCTCTTCTAACTATGCAACCCATTAATATTTATAAAATTTAGGGATTCAAACTATTTTCTTTGACAGTTCTACCATTGTTTTGAGAGTGGTTGAAAATTCAGATAAATTCCTTTCCTGACAATTTTCTTCTTTAGTTGAAGGTATTTGGAAATGACATATAAAATGTAAACAGTCTCTTAATAGGGTCTCATTTCATCAGTCTTCAGTGACAAAAGGTAGTTTTTTTTAATAGTGTTACAGAAGGGGTTTCCCAATACCTTCTGAGATTTTTTTTCCAACTTCTCAATATATTGTTCCATGCTAACATTATTTGGAGTTCCCAATCCAAGTAGCTACTCAGAGTCATGGAGATTTGGGCAGAATACTAAATTAATGAATAAACAAGATGCATACAATTTTGAAACTTAGTGAGGGCTGGACAGAATGAAGACATGGATTTTCAAGCCTGTATGGAGTTGATCCAATTTAGAAGACAAGGTATTGATGATGCCCCCAAAAAAGCAATTTGCAATTTTTAAAGAAACATGAAGTTACAAGGATAGGAGACTTTAAACTCACATCTTTGGAAAACAAATGTTGTCAAGCATGATCCTTAGAAGAAGATGAAGCTTTTTAATATTAATTAATTGGGACCATTGAGATGAAAAGCTGAAAGTAGGCTCATTGGGAGAATGTAAAAGTATAATGCTACAGGTCTTGATTTTAAAGGAAGTAAACTTAAAAAAAGATTTCAATAAACTTAGAGAAATCCTCTGGCAGAAGAAGCTAATGAAAAAAATGCTCAAGGTGGTTAGAAAAAAAATATTAAAAGCATAAGTATGAACAGTTTCAGTGAAGAAAAGGGAAACCCTGCAGGAAAAGCTTAATGAAAATCTGAAAAGAAAAAAGAACACAGGAAACAAGATCACAAAGGAAGAGCACAGAAAGGTAGCTTAAAATTATGGAGCTGGTCTCAGTAAAGAAAAAGCTTAGAATGAAATGGTGTTATAGGTTTGTATAGATTATGTTCAAAGCAAGAGGAAAAGAAGAGTCAGTATACAAATGGATTATTGGTGAAAAAAGCAAAATGATAATAGAAACAAAAAAGGCAGAACAACTCTCCTATTGAAAGGCATGTGTAATGTGTTCCATATAATGACCATATAGATTTTGTCCACAGTACAATGTGGACAGTTTTGTCCACAGTACAATGTGACAGCACAATATCAATATTAAAAATACAGTAAATATATGTTATATTTGTTGAGGAATAAATGCTCATTAAAAATTATTTTTCTGTGTACTTTCATATTTAATATGTGCATCTGATGAAAGTAAGTTGTATCTTCAAAGTTTCAACCCAGCATATTGGTTTCTGAAATAGAATAACAATTTATATCTGTAGATGGGGTGATCAAACCACTCTTTCAAATGTGTCTCCAAACAATATAGAAAACTGAAGTTAAATTTAAAAGGTGCACTATTTCTGTAGTTTGCAATAGATATAAAACATTTTCTGCCTTTTCTGTGTGGAAGAAATGTGCATATTCAATACAGGAAGAAACAGCATACTGTCTAGACTTATGTGGAAGGGTAGAGATGACATGTAAAAGAAGCAAAAACAAAAAAAATGCATTGTGCTATTTTAAAAAATATTTTGGATAGGAAGTATAATTCATAACTGAGAAAGTATTTGCCAGTTATATTGATTATCATGTTGCAGCATCATTAAGATTGTATGCCCTTAATTCAAAATATGTTCTTTGCTAGCATTATACTTAAGCAGAGATTAAAAAAACAATGAGTTTTAATTATAATTGTGACAAGCTTGAAAGTCAAAGATGTTTATGTGAGAGTAGAACAGATCAACATGGTATTAAACAATACAACATAAATATTTACAGGGCTTTTGATTAAAGGCAATTTTGGTCACATTGAACTTAGCAGTTTCTCCCCCCTGTCCCCTCTGGGAATAGAAAAGGATAATTCAAATCAGTGTGCTCTTTGCAGATGCTGAATCCTGTGAATTTTACAGGAAACATGTAAAACAGATTAATGCCTCTCCAGCACAAAAGTTTTTAATTTAAAATCCACATTAATGTTTAGCTCTTAGGATATTGTTTTCATGGAAAAGGAAAGCATTGTGATGAAGTCATCCCAAAATAACTACTGAAAGGTTATAAATAGGAACTAGGAATCAGATTTCACTTAACAGAGATGGTAAGTATATTGTACACATGTGTCAATCACAAACATGTATTTGTACATTGTTAATCAGATTTCAAGATAAGGAAGTATTTCCTAGCTTTCAGATATTGGAAAAATAAAAAGCAGCTACTGTATATTGCTAAATGTAATGATCAAGATATTGTAAAGAATAAGTCATAAGTGATAGTGTGGAACCCTAACCCTAACCAGAAGTGTATTGAGGATTGGAAAATGGTCAGGATAAGAAGGCAAAACCAAAAATAAGCTAGAAGTTAATACAAGGGAAACCAGAATGTAAAAGTATTACTAAGAAAGACTCCTCTGAATGGAAAGCTAATGAGAGTTACTCTTTCCCAAAGGTTCTTTTGGAAGCAGATTCAGTTCAAGCATAGAAGATTCTTTGTGAAGAAAGTGCCACTTACAGTTAAGTAATTAATTGCATAGAGCAGTACTGTAATCACAAATTTCTGACAGCTAGCAAGGGCTTAAAGATAGATAAGCTTGTATCACACACCATCAACAGGAAACCAGTATCTATCAGGCTTTCCAGCTCAAACTTGACAGAAGCTATCGAACCCAGCACAGCTAGATAAGAATCTTGAATGCACTTGACTGCCCACTGTTAGTATAAAATATGTTCCTTCTAATACCCAGGACACTTAATCAAGCACTGCTTTCTCTCCACCTTTCCCACAGCTCAGTGGACTTTGTATTTTGCGTTTTCCAGATTTAGTAATTGGTGGGTAGTATTGTTGATATAACTAGCATAACTAGCATTCCCTGCTGTGGGAAACTACATCTCAATAAAACTTGCCCAATGTAGGTATTTAAGAAACATTATCTTAGGACAAGCATTCTTAAGCTACTAAAGTAGCGTCTGTATGGGAAAATAAATGATTTTGACAATGAATAGACAAGAGGGTAATCATAGTTAATCAACAGCATCAAGAAGTTTACTATAATCAAAATACAATAAATAAAGAACGCTGTGACAAAAAACAGCATTTTTGCTTAAGTGTGGGAATAGGATTGTATTTCATGGCATTGTTTAGTGCTTAGTATAATTCTATTCCCACAAGTATCAATAAATACAAAAGGAACTTACTAAGAAGATAAAATAAGGAATGTTTAAATCCATTTATACTAACAAGTATTTTATATGTAATATTCCATAGTAAATAATAATTTAATCCTAATAATTTATTAAAGTTGTATGCTGCCCAACTCTCAAAGAATCCAGGCATAAAACTAATAATTAATCTGCATGCAAATTAAATCAAACACTATTAATATTAGAATACTATGAAAATGTGAAGAACGAGTTTTATTTATTCTTACTTCAGACCTTTATTTATTTGACATAGTATTTCTTAATACTTTTCTGTACTTACATGAAAGGGAATAGCATGATTAGTGTGTGTGTGTGTGTGTACACACGCACGCATGAATGTTATTAATGTATGCAATGTAGTTAGCAATTCACTTATTGAAGATTCTTTAATTCTGATTGGAACGTTCTTTGTGGTATACTTTGTATCTACTGATATGCTGTAAATATAACATTCATCTATAAGAAGATAATATTTCCCACCTGTTCTCAAGATACTGTCATTATTATCACATATAAGATAGATGATTGTTGATAGGAAAAGCCTCTTCACAATGAAATGAAAAGCACAACTGTAATTTTATAGTAAACGTTCAATGAAAAGTTATTTTCACATTAGCAAGCAACAATTTACAGCAACCAATAAATGAACATTTGAATTTTTATTACCATTTAAGATTCTGTCTCTACCATGATCAGTGACTAAAATACAAATTATATTTCATTCTTGTTTGACTTTGCTTTGTGAATACACTAACATAAGAAAATTCAGTACTCAAGCACTGGCAGCCTAGTTGAGACAATGTCTCTATTTGAAAAATTGCTCTTTAAGTGGACTCATAAAATGGTTATGGGAAATAGCCAGGGAAAATTACTACTTCTCCCTAGAATGGGTGTACCTTGGGTATAACCAATCACAACATTCCTTCCCTCTCACCCAACAGTAACTGATGGGATTGATTTCTTTTATCTTCTGTAGTTCTGTAATAGACTGAGCACCATTCTATTTTATCTTTGCCTTTATTTTCTGTCTAAGTTGTTGCATTTTAAGCAAAAATAGTTTCACATTTATTTTTAATAATGTCTCTTTATAAGGCTAAATGCATTCCTGCTAACAAAGATGAAGATTGGTTCTGTGTTTTGCAGTATGTCAGGTTCCTAATTACAGTTTTTGTAATTAAAAGAATAATAAAGTATCAACTAGAATTAAAAGCCTGACAGAATAAGAACTTTTCACATGCTGTTTGATATCTACTGAAATCTAGTTGCCTTCCTTTGCAATAGTTTATCAAATAATCTTATTTGTATCCAACAGTCACTCCAAGCTTCATCCATTTGTCTTGTGCAAGACATCCAACTAAATATTCTCTCTAGCTCAGGGTGATATTAAAAGATCACTGTCACTCTTACAAGTAAGTGATTCTGACGGAAAAACCCTAAGCTATTTTGGTGGTGTGCATCTAAATCTGGAAAATTGTTTAAGGGCATTAAGATACTACTTTTAAAAATACTATTAATTTAATGAAAATATGCATTAGAAACTATGGATGTATGCTTGTCCATCTGATATATTTTTAGTTCAAGAAATATACTCCAAAATACGTTTATTTATTATGAACTTTTTTGACTATCATGTTTCTAAAGCAGCTAACATTTAAAAATAATAGCCAGTATCAAAATGATAATTGAACACATACAAATAACAATTAAAATGTGTAATTAAAAGCACAAGTTAGGGATTATGTTTCTAGGAAAATATTTCATATGTCACATTTGAAGACACCAACTGTTTGATAGCTCTGCACTTCATTTTAGCAAGAACTTTGAAGAACGTAGTCCAGCAAAGACTTCAGTTGTAGGAAAATTCAATATGAGAATAGAGCCCTAGCCTAAAATTCTGAATTAGTCCTTGAGATTCATTGAATAAAGTTTTAAGTGTCTGTTGTTTTTGTGGAAAGGGAACTACTGCTACTATTAATTCCATGATGTCTTGCCTAAAAATATAGTTACTACCCATATTGGAATATGCAGATGCTGAGATGAGAAGATCTCTCAAAATTGCTGAGTATAGTCACCTTCCTGTCCATAATTCACATTTCTATGAAAATTTTCAATTATCTCCTAATCTCCGTACAAATAACTGTCCAAGGAGCTAGCACTTATAATCTTTTCCATTAAATGTTCCAGTTTTGTTAATCTTAGTTTAGAATGGAATAACCCTACACCACTTCAGACAAATAGTTATCCAAACTTTTTAAAAACTTCCAGTGTTGGAGCATTTACAACTCCTGGGGCAAGTTGTTCCACTGATTAGTTGTTCTGTCAGGTTTGTCAGTCTGTCTCTTCTGTTACATTTTGCTTTTGTTTTTTAGTATGGATTTTGACATTTTTAACTAAAAAGTTAACAATGTTGCCTTTTTGTTGCTTTTGAAATTGTTACTGGGGGTTTTTTTTTCAGGTTTTTTTTTCCATTATTTCACAGTATCTTTTTCTTTTTTATAAACTACTTTACAGCTACTTTTTGGAGGAGAGTGGGGAATGTTAAAAAACATACCAAATTCTGATAAATAAAGGGTTGTAGTTTCCATATGGTCTTCAAGGGAAATCTCTGTAGAGCTCTTTGCAGTAGTCTAGTCATGGTATTACGAGGGCATGAGTGACTGTAGCCAGAGTCTTCTGCCTCACATAGGCAAAGGCCGTCCTGACTGCAGCTTCTACCAGTTGTTTCAGCAAGAAAGTCTAGGAGTATCCCCAGGAATAGGCTGGAAAGTAAAATGTGTTCATTCTAAAGCCAAACTGAGGAAAATGTGAAATATTCTGCAGACCTAAGGATAGCCCCAAACTGTCTAACTGATTGTTGGGATTAAATTTGACAAAAATTGTGCATCCTATCATTCATGTCTAATACTTGTAATGTAACAAAGTTATTTTCATTATATAGACAGCAATATTTCTGAATTGTTTTGACTAAAATAAGCAACTAGAACGATAGGGCTCTGACAATTTTTATGCCTTTAGTTTCAGTAATCATGGAAAAAAATTATTTTGACTCCCAACTCTCAAAGTTCAATGACACCAGCATAATTAAACATAGAACATCTTTTCCACAATTATTAAATCAATGGCAATTTTCATGTTTTACAGAAAACATGATAGGGTGTTGATAGGATTTACAGTTGGCAACTCCAAATCTCGACCAACAAATGCTCTGTCCTACACATTGGTTAAAAAAAAAATCAATACACCAAATACAAGCTAGGCAGATAAGACCTTGTTGACGATCCTCACTATGTCAAGGACCTCTGAGTTCTCATATCGAATGACCTAAGTGCCAGAGCTCACTGGAACAGCATTTCCAAAAAGGCTTTAAGAGTTGTAAATCTTCTCTTATGAAGCTTCTGCTCTGGTAATACTGATTTGCAAACTAGGGCATACAAAACATTTTCTAGACCAATACTTGAATACAGCTCCACTGTCTGGAATCCACACTGTATATCAGACATTAAAACAATTGAGCGTGTCCAGAAGTATTTTACCAGAAGAGTACTACACTCCTCTGTTCATAATAGAATACCCTATACCACCAGACTTGAGATTCTAGGCTTAGACAACCTTGAATTACGCCAGCTAAGATTGGATTTAAGCATAATACATAAAATTATATGTTACAATGTCTTGCCAGTTAATGAATATTTCAGCTTTAACCACAGCAATACCAGAACACACAACAGATAAGCTTAATGTAAACCACTCCAAACTTGATTGCAGGAAGTATGATTTCAGCAACAGAATGGTCAATGTCTGGAACTCACTACCTGATTCTGTTGTCACAGGCTTAAACCCCCACTCCTTTACCCTCAAACTAACCTCTATTGACCTCACCCCGATCCTAAGAAGTCTGTAAGGGGCGTGCATAAGCGCACAATTGTGCCTACTGTCCCTTTCCTATTGTCTCCAATTATTAGTTCCTATTTCTTGTATTTAAATTTATGTTTATTCTTATTTCTATCATATTGTAAACATTTCCACAATTATGAAATCAATGACAGTTTTCATGTTTTACAGAAAACACTATGGTTTTGATAGGATTTACAGTTGACAACTCTAAAATAAATAAATAAATAAATAAAATAATAAATTTATTCTCATGTGGCATATTTTTATTTCATTTTGAGGATGTACAATGGTTGATAATTGATAAATAAAACCTAGTAATTATCCTACAGTAAAGTTGTATTTTACTGACAGTAAATATATAGATTGTGTTTAATAAATCAATGGAAAAAAGTAGAGATAGTAGAAAAAGTTAACTTTGCCTAGTACATTAATTTTCAATGAGCTCAAACATATTAATGGTCAACTGGGCTTTTAAGTAGTAGGAACATTTATTTGAAGAATGGTCTTTTTAAACAAGGACTAATTAATTTCATAAAATCATAGATTTAGAGGATATCTCACAGCTCATCTAGTCCAACAAACTTCTCAGTGCAGGATATGCTAAAACATTTTAGAAGATGTCTATGCAATCTCTGAAGACCTCCACATAAAGGCAATTTATTCCAATGATTCACAGTTGTCACATACAAAAAATTAAATATTCTGAAACGTAGTCTTTGGGATATAATCCTTACAACTGTATTGTCCCTTCCTTTTATGCTCCTCCATGTATTTATGAGTATATGTATGTCAGAAAAGGTCATTTTGTTGAACCTCTGACTGCAGAATTAGTTTTCCAGCTAATTTTCAGGGTAGCTGAAATCTACTATTGTCACTATTGTGCGTCTCTTTGAAAGATGATTTAACACAGATATATCTCATTCATATCTTTCCTTTTCAGATGCTCTGTAATATATAACATCTTTTTCTTTCCTTTTATTCTTTTCTAAACACTTTCAACATGATTTCCATGTTCCAATTCATGAATTTCTTCAACACCGCCCTCACAATCTTTTGTGTCATCCTGCCAGCTCTCAATAAAGTCTAATGTTCTGCTGTCTTAATATTTCAAGTTTCCCTGTTTTGAAGTGAAGAAGGAATCCATGAGAAAACAAAAAATTACATCCAAATACAACAATCCAAGCAAATAACAAGATTAAAATGTATAATATAACATATTTTCTAACACAATAACAAATTATTGGTTTTATACACCCAGTTGCTTTTTGTAGGTGAAGGCAGTTGCATTTACCTGTTTCCAGCCTGTTCCATCCAATACAATTCAACAGATGTTTGTGAAAAACACCTGCATGTTCCTCAGTTGTCTGAGAAACAGGTAGCCTGCCATTTGAGAGAAGGTCTGAAAGAAAGAAATCTCTACCTTAATGAACTGAAAGATAAATTGGGTTCTAAAATGAAGTAGTCCAGTTGTTGAAATTTCCATATTATCCTTTATCCTTTCAATACATCTTCTTTAAAATCTTCATCAAAATTTTGCTTTTAACTTCAAGGAGCCTGACAATAATTTCAACAACTTCTTTTTCCTGTTACAAGGGAAATCACCTCAATGTTTTTGTTTGTTAATTTGATTATGGCAACTGACCTTATTTCCAATACCAATGATTGCTGAATAGATTACCAGTGCCTTATTCAGCACCAAAATCTGGTGCAGATCAATCAATTGCTAATGCCACTATTCAAATGATACTGTAGTTTGGTTAAACACAGCAATGAGCTATGGCTGCCATAGTTGCTAATCCTACCATTCCTATTACCTTGCTTCCCAGGCTGGTTTCTGGACAAGTAAGATGGGATAGCTAGGTCAGTTTTATGCAGAAACTGCTGTTAATGACTTCCAGAAAATTACAGATAACAGAAAAATGTACACATTATGCAAAGTAAGCACACTGTGCAAGAGTATGTAGAAGATTTTATTGTATTTAAGAGATGTGGGAGGGAATGAATTAGTTTTGATTGCTCAATTTAAATAAAAGATATTCTAATGGATTGCAAGATGAGCTAGTTTGCCAGGCCAAGTTGCTTCCTAATGTCTTGAACTCTTAGAATTGAACTTTAGCATTAAATTAGCAAAATCACATAAAAGTATACCATAAACCAAAAGTGTATGTCTTTGTTGCAGCATTTCAGGGCAGTATGCACTTGCCTCTAAATTTCTTGCTAAATCAGCTATGAAGTGATATACTTGTAGAATAAAGTGTCATGTTGCTAGTAAATGGTTAAACTATACCAAGCCTGATAGTTTGGAAAGGATCGAGGACAACTTCCTAGCCAACTTGCCCAACTTCACTGCGGGACAACCTGTTGTGATCAATTTGCCGCAGGACAATTCAATGCAGGATATCTCAAGAGAAGAATGGATGAGTTGCAATGGACCTTGTTTTGCTTTAGGTTTGAACCTTCTCAAGTTAGAAAATCTCAAGCCTGGGTGAGCTGCAATTCTAATTGTCCCTTCTCTTGAATTAACTCATGTTGGATTCTCCCGCTGTGAGTTGTCCCGTGGTGAGTTGGCCAAAGCAAGTTGTCCTATGGCAAGTTAGCAGGGTGAGCCAACCATGATGAGATGGCTGGGGTGACTCAACTGGTGTGAGTTGGCCACAGTGTATTGTCCCATCCACTTTGAGAAATTAGGAAGCCTGCCTTTCAAGAATTTAGAAGGGACTCATCAGGCAACAAATAATGCTCTGATATATAACACAAGGAACCATCACTTTATACTGCTTAATAGGCAGGTCAAATTTTTCAACTTTCAATTTCCAAACATTGAGGGTGTTCAAAAATTGTGATGTGCCTTGGGGATCGTAAAGATATTTTGGTTACTTTAATATAATTTAGATGTGCTTGGTAAGTAACTACATAGATAGCTTTTTTAAACATTTTGTTTCTTTCATAAATATTGTTTTATGCTGTCAGGCTGGTTCTATATATTCTTCTCTGTTATTGGACTCAGGAACAGTAGTTTATTAACAAGGCTACACCTACTCAGACAAATAACAAGTTAATTTTTATTTATTTATTCAATTTCTATAGTCAGCCATTTCAATCAATGACTCTGGGTGGCTTAAAATTCTAAAAAGTATAAAAACCATTTTAAAAACCATTTTAAAAATATCCATAATAAAAACAGTATATAGAGCAGCCAAGATATTTAGCCAGTCAACAATAAAGCCGAGAAATGTGGCCCTTAACATATTCAGGCTCCAGGAATACAGCCAAGTTTTTAAAGCCTTATGAAAGGCCAACCAGATTGGGCCCTGTCGGAATTTGCAACACGCTGAATCTATAGATCAAATTGGATAGAGATTCTTGGAAAAAGGCAGTCCCTCAGATAACTCAGGTAATGCATATGATGTAAAACACTTTCAGACAAATGTGATTTTATGCTAATATGTTTGTTGCTATATTAACTGGTTAAGTTGCCTCCCTCTCCTGTTTCCCAGGCTTCTATTTTTTTCCCCAAGAGCTATAGGTAGTACAATTACTAATAAAAAAAAAAAAAAACAATTGGAACTTGTCAAGAATACTTACAAGCATTTTGTTGACAGGTAGTCTCCTATTGCAATTGGAGATTGTGACTTTCCATTAAGATCTTACTCTCCTCATGTTCCATTCAAGAAATTGGATTCAGAGTTTATTAGTCCCTTAATTCAGAAACTTCATTCACTAAAATGAGAATCAGAATAATGCAGAACTGAGTTTCTTTTGAATTAATTTTCTTCATTAAGATTTGTTTATTTATTTGTATCCTGCCTTTACTTTTACAAATAGCTCAAGGCAATAAATATTTTCTAGTATACCTTCCTCCTTGCATTTTCCCTGCAACAACAATGCTGTGAGATGAGTAAACTGAAAGAGATTGACTGACCCAAGGTAACCTAACTGGCTTTCATGCCTAGGCGGGCTAAAACTCGCAGTCTCCTGGTGAGTAGCCCAAAGTCACCCAGTTGGTTTTCATGCCTAAAGTGGGACTAGAACTCATAGACTCCTGGCTTTTAGCCTGGTGCCTTAACTACTAGACTAAACTAGTTCTTTGTTTCTTTAAAAGATACCTATGCAGTAAATCACTGGACCTCAACCAAAGTGAGCCCCAATCTTAAGTCAGTGAGAATTATATGGAAAAAGAAAGAACATGAAGTGAGCCATACTGTGTAATTAATTATCTATTCTCCAGTTTTACTAAACGTTACTAAACTTTACTAATCACTAAAGTAATTACCTGAATCCAACCTTGAAGCTGGTACTTGGTTTTTGTGATTTTTCTAATCTGCCCCATTAAGAAGGGAGCTGGACTTTTTGTTTTTTTCCTGGCTAAAGATTCAGTTTATTGCAATAAAATGGACCTGCTTTATGCTTCCCCTTGCTTGGCAGATTTAATCTCACTTCTTGCCTCAGGGCCAAGTGTGGTTAGTTACAGCATCAGAAAGCCTTGTGCGTTCCTTACTTATGACTTGTGCTACATGGGTAAGTATACCATATTAATATTGAAACAGAAAAGATAAATTTCTTGTTTTGCTTTGCTCTGCTAGCTGAGAATAAAATTCAGACTTCCAAATCCCACAGCTTGATGGCAATTTACTTACAACTACCAGCCACAATATACCCATTGTTCCATCATTCCCTACTGATTTTGGAATGATTCCATATTCCCTTTTCTTTTGCATTTTTAAAAAAGTTTAAGTGAAGATAAATTCAAAATGGAATATATTTTGTATTCCAGATCAGATGGGGCAAAGTAGAATATTTAATTCACCAGAAAGGTGGTCCTAACATTAAAATGTCCTGAGAATCTGGAGTTAATGTTCACACAACCTGATATCTGCATTATGCTATTTGCGATATGCATATAGGCTAAGGCCACTGTGTGTATTATATGTGCATATAAGCACACCAGAATTTTAAGGATGAGAATGATCGGGAGGAGGAGGAGGAGGAGGAATTGGAACTCAGAGATGGAAATTGTTGTTGCTACCTTCTTTCATTTCTGAACCAGGTTGCTGTATGAGGATACTGCCCTCTGCCTCTGAGTTGAATATCACCACCGGCGAGATCAGTGGTAGGATTCAATTTTTTTTACTACCGGTTCTGTGGGCATGGCTTGGTGAGTGTGGGAGGGGAAGGATGTTGTAAAATCTCCAGTCAGAGCTGGTATTTGCCAGTTCTCCGAACTACTCAAAATTTTCACTACCGGTGAAACTGGTCAGAGCCTGCTGAATATCACCTCTGTGCAAGATACTAATTTTACCCTACTGCACTCTTCCTGATTTGGAAGAATAACCTGAGTCATCACGTGGTCAAAAGGGACTTCTCTGTTTCCAGATCCTTTGGCAGGAATATTGAAGAAAAGAAAAATGGATCTATTCTTTCCTGCATCCTGAGGACTGAGTCAGACATTGGAGAGATCCAGAAACATTTTTTCTTTTATTTGCAAGAATAAAAGCATCACCCTTAAATCCAAGGCTTATCTGTTGTATTTTGTTAATTATTTTAATGTAAGATATAATCGTTCCTCTCAAGGATTACTGAAGAGATTAATTACTAATGAATTACTAATCTCAGTTGATTAGTTTATACCACTTACTCGACTAATACAGATTTATTTCTTCAACTTGATCTGTTATATTTATTTCCAATAAAGTATTCCTGGATACTATGAACAATAGGTGATAGCCAGAAAGTAATTATGACTATATGATTTAGTTCTTAAGAGGTAAACTTTTCTGTAGCTTTTCTGGATGCAGACATACTAAACACGAATACATGCAAATAAAAAGTAAAAATATACAAGTAGTGGTGGAAATTGATTAAAAAATTGTGTTAATTATTGTAACAGAGGATATCTAATTATATTACCTTTTAGTTCTTGCCATTTTTAGAATTGGTGCAGAAAAGCAGTTTATGTAATTTCATAGTTTATGAGCAAGAAGATCAATTCTAAGTTAACAATTATTAAAATCAGCATTTAGTAGAGCAGTTTAAAATTATCCTATTAACTTTATTTTTGTAACATTTGTAGCTGGATAGAATATACCTATTTGGAACTCCTACTATGTACCTTCATTGTAACCTAAATGTGAAATAAAGATACATTTTGCTTAATTTTGTTGAAGCATTTACTCTTTGCTGATATAGAAACCAAGAATTATTCAATAACTTTCTGGTGAAGCTGACATTGTGTACTCAAACAGAAAATTGAAATAACCCTATACCAATGTGGGTAATTTAGATTCTGCTTTCAAAAATTCAAAAAGCAGACAAGAAGATTATTTTTCCCTCCCAATAAATCTTCTTGTCAATATTTCTGTAACTATTTCCAGGTTTTATATGAATATAAAAAGCACATGTAGGAAAACAAGATATATTGGTCTTCTTCTGATGTGTCTTATCAACCCCCCTCCCCAATAGCATAAAGTAGAGAATGATCACCTAAAGATATATTTATTTCCAAACATTTGAAATATTTTTGGGATGCTGTTTATATGTATATGGTTCTTATGAATAATATATTGCAATAAACTCTCACTCAAGTTCCCAGTTGTGTTCCTAGTTACGTTTAGAACCTGCATCAAAGAAAGCTAGAAATCTAAAATCCAGTTAAGTTTCTGTACAACAGTAATTGCTAGTATTTCAAGGAAGCATGCCAAATCCAAAAAATGTTGTAGTATAGGAGAAATTCCTTTCCCTTTGGATGAGATTTTATATCTGGGAAATCATATGGAAGGAAGATTTGCATTAAATCATTGTTCCTTATTAAATTCTATTGAAAATATTGAGATGGAGAGTTTTTCTCCTGCTTTATCTTGCACCAGGTTTGGGAACCAGAATGCCTCAGGAACAGTGATCCATTTCCTCGTTACCTTGCAATTAAACTATTGTAACCTGCTTTAATTGGGGCTGCCTCTGAAGATGACCCCGAAGCTTCAACAGTCCAATGTGACAACGTATCTACCAACTGGAGCAATTAGAAGATGATGCAACAGATTTAGCAATAGAGCATGTATATTGCATTCCAATCCAGTTTAAAGTGCTGGCACATACAGAACTGTCTGTCTATTTTGCCTAGACCTTGTCTACTCCATGCAATTCTTTTAAGAAAACAATGCTAGAATGTTGGACTCCATGTGAGGTGAAGGAATAGGAGCTCAGTTATATATTTTCTCTCTGATTGTCTTTGCCCTTTGAAGCACCCTGAGTCCCAAGATAAAAAATGTCCCAATTTCCTTTTTTTTCTTGTTTTAAGAAGACCTTAAAACTGTTTTATTCTACAAAGCATTTTGGTGCTTTGACAGTCTTAATTAGTTAGATTTGCAATATTTTTAATTGTGATATTCTTATTTCTTCGTATTGTAAACTATCTTGAGTCCTTCAGAAAATAGACAATGAAGAGGCTAGGCAACAAGCATATTGTTGTTGTTTTTTGAACAAATTTTATTAATTTTTAAAGACATACAAAACATAAACACACAGAAACACAAAACATAAAAAACCTCTTTTCTGAAAGTTGCTTAGTCCCGGGTTAAAACTCTTGGTACAGACACAAATTCAAATTCATATTCATTTTGCATACCATTCTATATCTTATTAGCATTTTCAATTTTCTATATAGCTTCTCCTCTCTTTCAAATTTTCTTAATTTTATTTTATTTATCTCATCTCAATTCAAATCATAATATTTATTATTCTTTGTCTGTTCTATTTCCAGCTATCCATTTATCTTTCTTCTTTAAAGAAAACTTCTCCTGTACACTAAATGGAGTATGATGCCTTTACCTCTTTCCCCTATATTTATAATACTTAATATAGAATGCATAGCTTACATTGGGATTCTGTCTGGTACATTCTAAAATTATACAATATTATCAATACCAATACAAATCTATTCATTAATATTAATATTCATTTATATCTTAAACATTTAACACGTTACTTTTCAGTTAAATCACATACTTCTATGGGAGCACCTATTTTCCATAATTATCCCCCCCCCCCACATCACATATTATAAATCATTATTTCATTAAAATGTTCCCCCTTCTCCTACTTCAAATCTCTCATTTCACAAAAAAATTCACTGGGATAACATAGTCTGATCATTAATATTAACAATCATTTATATCTTAAGCATTTTACCCATTTCAATTAAATATCATGCCTTTATGGGAACACTTATGCTTTCCAAAATTATTTTCCCCCTGTTAGGAATAACATGGTTACCTAACTTAGTTTGGGTAAGAATAATATATATAGACTATGATTGTGTTTGTCACTTTAAATGCAGACCATGTATTTTGGGTGCGGTTGTAAAATCACCATAAGAGGGAGCAAGAGAGCTCACTGTTTGCTGGCTTTTACTGGATTGCTGACAATGATGGATTGATGGTGATAACTGCGTGTTTTCCCTGCTATTGCTGAACGAAGAAAAGAGGTTTGATTTTCTTCATATCTCTACTGCAAAAAGAGATATATTACTGGACTGATTATTTGTAAGTTTACTGACCTCTTTTTCGACACTGGACTTTGCAACTGATTAATCCCCGGACTTACTGAACTTAGTGTATGATATATGGACTGTTTGACTATGCTAACAATCTTACTGGAATAAACTATTTAACTAGCACTGTGTATCTGTTTTACTGAGTGTAAACTACGACGACGTTTATCTCACATATCTGCCTGCCTGACTGACTACCGTGCACATTCTGCTAGGGTGTATATCCCTAACACCCCCCCCCACATCACATATCTTAAATCATTGTTTCATTGAAGTGCTCCCCTTTTCTTAACAAAAATTTCACTAAATTATACTAAATATTTTATCACATTTTAAATTGCATATTATTTCCAATTTTCTAAGGTTATTTCTAAGTACAAATGTAAAAATACAATCTTATGTACCTTTCTAGAATCCCTTTTTCAATAAAATTTACCCATTATCTCTAAAAAAAACCTTTTGTTTCTTTGCATCTTGCTCCCCACCATTAAGGCTTCTCATCCCTTCCTTTCTCCCTTGCTTATTCTTCTCCTTGTCCTCTTTAATCCCTTGTCTCTCCACCTCCCTTTTATTCTGCTTTCCTCCTTTCTGATGTTTTCTAACATAATATCCCCTTTTCACCTTATTCTTCTCTTTTTTGGTTGTTTTTCCAAGTCTTAAAGTCTTTTCCTTTTTCTCTTTCTCCTTTCCTTCCCTGACCAAAGTCACTTGTTCATCAAAAATGGCTTCTTCTTTGTCCCAGTCATCCTGTTGCTCATTCAACTTTACATAAGTGCAAACCGCCATTTCTAAAAATTGAAAAAGAGTGCCAAGAACATCCTTCCCTTCTTGCTTTTCTTTTTCATATTTTTGGTATACAAGTTTCAATCCATCCACAAGTGATGCCATTGTGTAGAGAAAAAGTTTTTCCAAACAACCACCCAAGTGCTTTTAATCAGAAATAATTCTCAGAAGTTCCAAAATCACCAAACAATCCAAACAAGCTGTTTCTTTTAAATACTTTCTCCTTCTTCACTTTCTCTTTCTGGGGTTAAAGTTTAGTCACAAAGTTCCCTTTAAAATATATCTTTTAGAAGTCTTATTGATGTTTAGTAACTCTTTAGAATTCTAGGCAATCTTCTCCTTATTTTCAAATTTTGCTCCAATTTTTTTTTCCTCTCCCTTCCCACTCACAGCCAAAAATATTTTTTTTTCCTTTAAATGTTCACAAATCCTTATCCCTTCAACATTCAATTACCTCCAATGCAGGTTTTCAGATTTCTCTTATGATTTCATCCGCTGTCACGTTAGGAAGGAGAGTGAAACGGAAAAAAAAAACTTTCCCTTTTAGGATATTCGCCGCTTGTAACTCTCTCTGGAAACAATGTATCCTTAGCAGCCTTCAAGATTCCAGGACATTCTCTCTTACTTTGTCCCGGTCAGAAACAACTCTCACAACTCTTGCCGCTTTCTTCCTCCTGCACGATCTTGTCCGGTTGCAACAAGCATATTGTTATAAATGTTTAGAAGAATTTAAAAAAAATAGATTGGGGAACATTTATTCATATCACAGATATGTATTTTTTTATTTTTTTATTATTTATTTATTTATTTTATATTGCCGTCTATACACCCATGGCAACTTGAGGTGGCTTACACAATGTAAAATCATATTTAAAACAAACAATAAAAACAATAAAAACTAACAAAAAGAATCAAATAAATTAGTAAAGTACAATAGAACAAAATTTGGGAAAAACAAAAACAAAAAAGAAATCAAAAACCAACTCCCCTCCCCCTCCCCAATGACAGAAATTAATATATATATAATATATTTTATATTATATATAATATATTATAATATATAATATAATCTGATTTTAAATAGCCCATATTTAGGAAATTATGAAATAAGCGATCAGGGGTCCAACTGTATAACTACACATTAAAATATGCATAAAACCAATCAGTGTGCCTAAGAAATAGAACATTTCTAAAAACAGTTAAAACATTTCAGAGGTCAATATCAGAAATGCATATATTAACAGCAACCTTTTAACAATCTTGATATCTGATCCAAAGAGTAGCTAAATATTGAAGTGTATTACTATACCATCCCAGGAATATCTTTTTAGAAATAAAATACTTTTTAACTCAACTAGGCTTCGTTCCAGGAAAAGGATACATACGCCTACAGCCTTAAAAAAATAACAACTAATAACATGCATTTAAGAAGAGGTGTAATTCTTAATTTCTGTATTATTGTGAGTTTTTAGCAACCAAGCTGGTATGAACTGTTGATAAATCAGGCCTGTAATCTTCTAACACACTCCCTGGGCCTTGAATTTAAAACCATCTGGACACTGTGACAGTGTTCTATTTATTACATATAAATGCTTGGATTCTACTGGTGCATAAACAATAATTAAGCACACAAGGCAGCCATGCATGCCAGATTTGCTAGAATCATCCTTTGAGTATCTGAGCTTTTCCATGCCAGTGAGCTGATGGAGGCAGTGGCTGGTGATTAAACATTAATGATTTATGGTGCAAGCAGGATTCATTTACTGCTTACTGAAATATGTTTGACAGCTTTTCTGTGATTTCCCAAGAATTAGTACCTTCATAGCTATTTTTTCCCCAGAGTAGTTTTCTAAATTGCTTTCAGCAAAAGTATGACAGAGCAATAATTGCTGATAGCTTCAGTTCCAATGATGTTTTGATTGATCAGAGCCATGAACTTTTAAAAGTCCGAATCTGAAATCATAGAAAATATATTGGTTGCCCATTCAGCAAGTTGAATTGGGCAGAGATAATGTGTGCACTCTCACTTTTTACATTCTATTCTATCTATAGCCATTCCTCCCGCTCAATGATGAATTGCTTTTTAAAAAGATGTGACTGGACCCTTGAAAGAAATTGTGGACAAATCTTGCCCACTGCTGGCTGACCTTTCCACTTCCAAAATCTTGCATAAAGGGAAGTAAGTAGAAGAAATCCCAGAAATCATCATAGATGTGAAAAGTTTCACAAAATACATTAAATAAATAAATACATTTAGTCAAGCATAAAGGATAGACAGAATCAATTGCTTACATCCTCAAAACTGAAAGTTAATGGAAGACTTATTTCTATTTATGTTCTATTATTCTTTTCCCTGTGGTCATCCTTGCTTTTTCAATAGCTGTGTAGAGGATAGAGAAGCTTTTTGTATAATTATCAGATGTATCAGTCTTACCAGGTAGACTATACAGGAAACACAACCAAATAAACTACATAATTCTGATAGATACAGATAATCAGAGTTGGAAGGGACCTTGTAGGTCATCTAGTCCAACCCCCTGCCCAAGCAGGAGACTCTACACCATTTCTGACAAATGGCAGTCCAATCTCTTCTTGAAAGTCTCAACTGATGGTGCTCCCACAACTTCTGAGGGCAAGCTGTTCCATGGGTTGATTGTTCTCACTGTCAGAAAGTTTCTCCGTGTTTCCAGGTTAAATCTCTCCTTGTTCAGTTTCCATCCATTATTCCTTGTCTGGCCTACAGGAGCTTTAGAAAATAGCTTGATCCCTTCCTCTCTGTGGCAGCCCCTCAAATATTGGAAGACTGCTATCATGTCTCTCCTGATCCTTCTCTTTACTAGACTAGCCAAGACCAGTTCCTGCAACCGTTCGTTGTATGTTTTAGCCTCCAGTCCCCTAATCATCCTGGTTGTTCTTCTCTGTGCTTTTTCTAGAGTCTCAACATCTTTTTTATAATGTGTGACCAAAACTGGGTGCAGTACTTTAGGTGTGGTCTTACTAAGGCTTTACAGAGTGGCATTAGTACTTCCCTTGATCTTGACTGTATCCCTCTGTTAATGCAATTTAGGATTGCATTAGCTTTTTTGGCAGCGGCTGCACACTGCTGGCTCATATTTAGCTCGTTGTCCACTAAGACTCCAAGATCCCTCTCACAGTTACTGCTATTGAGCCTGGTTTTACCCAGTCTATATGTGTACTTTTGGTTTTTCTTGCCTAAGTGTAGGACTTTACTTTTCTCTATATTGAATTTCATTTTATTAGATATGGCCCAGTGTTCTAGTCTGTCAAGATCCATCTGGATCTTGAGCCTGTCTTCTTGGGTGTTAGCTATTCCTGCCAGCTTGGTATCATCTGTAAATTTGGTAAGTTCCCTTTCTATTGTAAGGCTGTAGTAACAATAGTGGGAGCGTGATTGCTCAGTGGCTAAAGACACTGGGATTTTCAGCTGGAAAATTGACCACCTGGGTTCAAAATCCGAATGACCTTATTTGCCCCAGCTCCTGCCTACTTAACAGTTTGAAAGCATGCAAATCCAAGTAGATAAATAGGTACTACTTTGGTGAGAAGGTAACACTGTTCCATGTGCTCAGTGTATAATCATGCTGGCCACAGGATCATGGAAATGTCTTTGGACAATGCTGGCTCCTCGCCTAAGAAATAGAGATGAGCACCACCTGCTAGAATTAGACATGACGGAACAGGGGAAAGCTTTACCTTTACAGTACATAACAGAATCTTGTAAACCTGAAAGTACAATTTTCCCACCTTCACCTTTTTAGCCTGATAACCTAGGAAGAGTTCCATCCACTATACAGCTGTGAGCTATACTGTCTCTCATCTGATTGTTCCCTAGGCAGCATCTCTTCACCCTATCTCTCAAGGTCTTTCCCATATACCATCACAGACGAAGAGTAAAAGAGGTTGAAAATGAGGATTTATAGTATATAAGATTTACAGTACAGAAGATATCCATAAAGATTTTGATTTGCAAGACAGATGAATTCAGATTGATGGATAAAGGAAAACAATATTTTTTAAAAGAGGTAACAAATAAGTAAACATGAAAGCTTTGTAATTTTAAATGGTTTGTTGCAGTGGTGGGATTCAATTTTTTTTATTACCGGTTCTGTGGGCGTGCCTTGGTGGGCGTGCCTTGGTGAGCATACCAGAGGAAAGTTACTGCAAAATCCCCATTCCCTCCCCACCCCAGCTCTGTTCTCCTGTGCATTGCAACAAAAGAAGACTCAGCTGATCAGCAGCTGAAGACTCAGCTGATCAGCAGCTGAAGACTCAGCTGATCAGCAGCTGAAGACTCAGCTGATCAGCAGCTGAGGACTCAGCTGATCAGCAGCTTGGGAGGCAGAGAATAGGTGGGGCCGAGCCAGTCAGAGGTGGTATTTGCCGGTTTTCTGAACTACTCAAAATTTCCAGTACTGGTTCTCCAGAACTGGTCAGAACCTGCTGAATACCACCTCTGGTTTGTTGGTCTATCACTTTTCTTCATGCTGCTTCTGAGATGAGCATGAACACTTATCCATTGAAATATGCCAGATAAGGCAGTGATAAATGAGAGTGAATTGATATCCTTTTTACATAGAGTCATAGACTTCTTTCCTGCATCTTGTTTCACAAACAAGATAGTAAGAGCATATAATTAATTAAAAACTAAAATCTGTGCTATGTTGAAGAGCCAGATTAAACTTGTTCCAAACCCATTTAATTGTGGTGAAAGCACATCAAGTGAATTCTATGCCAGATCGAGTGTTGCCCAGCTCAACAAGACTCACATTGAATACTATGGCTCCTGGATGTTCAGTGAAAAATATGCTACGGGACTCAGCAGTTGGGGAGGGGAAGGCTTTTTAACCTTTGCTGCTTTCATGATTCAGGACCAATCAGACATTATTTGATGTCATGTTCAACTGGAGAATCTGAAAGCAAAAACCTATACAGAGGAATTAATAGATACTGCATGTTAAAAGAAGATCAAATGAGGATCTTCACCAACAAAAGCAATGTATTATCTGCATTTGGCAAATGAATAGAAATGACAGTAAAATGTGTATCAGTACCAACTGTGATATAAAATGTAAGAATTTAAAATTTCATTAAAATTGGAATGATAATGATTCTTACCATATGCAGTTCTGCATCTTTCTCTGCACCTTCAATCTGGTTTCTTTCATTATGCTACATGTTTAATCAAAGCATTAGTGGCAAATAAAGTGACTATTTACAGCAAAACCATATTGTTTGATTTGCTAACCCCTATTGAGTGAAAGGTTTTTCTGCCTGCAGTTCTATTTATATTTCCAAAATAGCTAGCAACATAGAATAAAGCTGTTAATAAAGATATTTAAGGAACTAATATTTCTAGAGTTGAATATTACAGTTTGGGGACTATATTTAAGGCAGTAGAGACTCTGATAGTATTCTTCCAATGAAAGGACTGGGAATCTGTGTCCCATGTAAAGTTGCTAAACTTCACCACTTCACCTCTGAGCAGCAGCAAGATGGCATAAAAAAAGGCAAGATGTTTTTTGTGATCACACAATTGAACTCTGCCCCATTCCACATATGTTCATATCACATACATATACAAAGAAATAGAACTCTGCTAATGCAGTTCTGACCTCCATTTTCCTTTTTTGACTCTCGCTTCACTTTGTGGACTCATTAATCTCCCAGCACTCAGCACCATTGCCAATGTTTGGGAAAGAATGAAGAACCACAAGTTTTCCATACCTACTTTAATAAATGTAGCACTTAAAAATGGGCTTGAAGAAATCTTAGAAAAACTCCAAACAGGAAAAATCTCAGCCCAAAGCACTGCTACAATCACTTTTTGAAACAAATGATTCAAATAATTTTTTTCTCACTTTTCATTTTAGTCTTCCTTTAAACTCAACTATTCTTGCTTTCCCAAGTGCCAGAAGCTAGAGGGGTGTAGATGGCAACATAATACTTTATGAAATAAATTTTCAAGAGTTCAAATGAATGCCACTGGAAATATTTCAATTTTTAATGGTTAAAATTAACAAGAGCACAGTCCCACAATTGTTTGTTTTGGGGGCTTATATTCTTGTTGCTATTTGAAAATGTTTAAACTTTGCAATGAAAAAAATCGCAGTACCCTTTCTCTCCTTCTGACTTGAATCATACATTGCTTAAATACTAGCTATTATTCTGTCATCCTCATGTTGTATGTTTTTCAGGAGATACAGTAGATCTATATACTCTTCTGAAACATCCTAATAAGTTTTGATATCCCATATAAGAGACAATATAAAATTAAAGTGCTCTTTATTAGAATTATACCAACGTTTTGAAATAAACCATTCGGGACATGCAATTCTTTTCATGGATTGTTAAAGCAGCCATGTTTTTTCTATCTAACCATTTGTCCCAATACTATCAATAAAACAATTATTTGTTATCTTGCTTCATGCTTCCTTGAGGCTATTCTAGTTGGCTCCAAGAGATAGAAATTTGGACTTAGACTTATGGGAGTTAGTCCAACAATGGAGGAAGTTAAAGAAACTGATCAACTGAATTGCAGAGAAGGATTGGCTTCTAAAGAGACATGTCACAATTCAAGCTTCTGATCTGTTGGAAGGCCAGAAGAAGCTGGCTAGTGGCATCATATAATCACCAGATATGATAGTGAAATAAATGATTGGCTCATTTTACTTTGTCTTGAAAGTATTTATAGGGAGGTGAGGGTATATTTTGCCTTTCAGAGGCTGCCTGACTTTCAGAGGCTGCCTGATTTCACAGGAGATTGTGAAAGGAAAGGAAACACAGCAACCCGATTTCAGTAATCTTGCTGAATTTAGTCTATACAATCTTGGTTTACTGGGAGGTTGCAAATACACTATACATTGATTGCACACACACATAAGAATACATATAACTTATTTTATATACATATAAAAATGCATGCATATGCTCAGACACAAGAGTACATGTACATACATCCACTCAAGCATACATTCTAATATCTGTCACATTTTGGAATGGCACTTTAGATAATTCTAGATTGTTCAGTTTATTATTTGAAGACTACTAATGGTCAAATACAAATTTCTCTTTTGATCTCTGACATTAATAGGTAGGAGTAATGAAATGGAATGTTATTCCCTCTATTTGACTTTGTAATGAAGTTAAAGGAAGAACTTTATTTTTGTACTTTTTTAATGCCAGCTACATGGAGATGCTTTAGCTATTAGAAAAATCAATTTCAGAATAACTTTAGGAGGCTTTCAACTGACAGTCATAAATTCCATTTAATGAACAAAGTATAATTCAATAACTTTCTGGTCAGGATTTTGACATTTGTGTATGAAAGAAAGACACCTAAGATATACTATAATTATTGGAACACCAGCAGAGTGTGATTACTGTCTACATTCATCCTTCTGACCTGAACAGCCACCTTCAATTCAGTGCAGAAGAATTTTATGTTAAAGATAAAGATAAAGACTAGGCTGAGCTCTTGGGAAAAATGGGGGGTACCACTTCAGTTACAGCTTTACAGCATACACCCCATTTTTTCCCCCACAGCAATGACTTTCCTTCCTTCCCTCCCTTCCTCCCACCGTTCCTTCCGAAGGTCCTAAATAAACCCTTGAATATCCCTGCTCTTTTCAGTAACTTTTGTCCTTCTATCACAGGGATGTCAAATTCAATTTCATGGAGGGCCACATCAGGGTTATGTTTGACCTCAGGTTGTGTGTGTGTGGAGTGGGAGTGGCCAGGGTAGGCATGACCAACTTGCCATCACTCATGTTGGGGGTGCCTGTGGTGGCCTGAACACTCTGCCAGCGAAAATGGGCTCCCAAGTTCTGTTTTCAGCTCAACAGCCTCCTGCAACCCTCTGCCAGGGAAAATGGAGCTCGGTCCTCCCAAGCTGTGTTTTTGCTGGCAGAGGTACCGCAGGCCAGTCCTTTGTTATTTCCAGGATGGCCGCACGAGCCAGATCTAAGCACGCCATGAGCCAGATCTGGTCCCCGGGCCTTTAGTTTGACACCCTTGTTCTATCATGTTCTAAGAAAAGTTAATCCAAAGAATACAAAACATTATTTTTAAAAGGGCGGTGTATACATACTTGATTGAAATGGAAATTATGCTGTATGGCACTATGTCTCAAGCAGTCTATCATAAATACATTTTACTCAAATTATGTTCCAAAGTTTTCAATAAAGCCTCCAATTTTACATACCTATATTTGGAAATATGTTTCTTTGAAAATTCTACCTAGGTTGAGGTAGAATGATAAATTTCTGGGCACAATTAGAAGTGCTAGTGCACTTAAACTAAGTTTAAGTTTTAGCTAGTTTAGAAACAGGATAAATCAAGATAAACAGGATAAAACAGGATAAACCTTACTGAATTATTCCTGTATACTGAGTGTAATTGAAGATAATTTTTGATTATCCTAACTTCCCTTTAATACAGTTTATTGGAAGAAGGGATGTGCCTTTTTTGTTATATTACCTAAGATGTAGATTTTCTTGATCTTGGAGGAAAACAAAAACCCCGAATGTTGTTTTAGTTTTGAGATAACTTTGTTGTAAGACCCTAACAATGTATAAGAAAACCAGATTCTTATTAACTGGGTTTATTGCAAAAAAAGAAAAAGAAGCTGTAGGGCACTGAACCTTGGAAACTGCATAATTGTATACCTTAGCTTCTCCTTGTTTTAATCAGCAAGAATTTTAAGGCAATTCCCCCATGATGTTGTTAACCCTTTTTCTATTTTTTGCTTTAAGGAGAACTATATGAGATACAAACACAACATCCATTTTTTTTCTTATTCTTAATGTTTGTAAATATCTACTCCTGTTCCTAGTCTCAGAGTTTTGGATGATGTGTTCTTATGCGTTACTTCTGTACAATTGTTTTTGTGATGTTTTAAATTAATTTCAGTTGTTCATTTTTTTGAAAAAAAAAATCCAAATAAGTTACCCATTTTGATTATTTGGCTTGAAGTTAAAAAGCCCAGTGAAAATTAGCAAACAGGAATAGAATTTTTTTTTTAAAGGGAGAAGGGAAATGAGAATTATAAATAGATAAATAAATGAATGCTGTCATCTAATATTTAGCAATAAAATACATGTGTAAGCATACATAAGCAAATATTTATTTCACTAAGGGTATGTCCATTCCTCTCATTATGCTTATTTTTATGTTACTTTCTGTTTTGTTTTGGGTCATTGTATTTGTTTTTAATTTGCACACTGTCCAGAGTTAATGTTGAGTTGTACAATGTTATAAATCTAAATTATACATTTAAAATATACAGGACCAGTTTTAATTTTCTAAAATATAATCCTTTTATTATTTAATAATAACAGAACTGGTTTTAAAGAGAAATGTAATATTTTTAGATTTATTTTTCCTAATTAGATAGTAATATTCCTTTCTGCAGTGGGATAGAGCTGTGTTGGCTCAGTGGTTAGAATCCAGTACTGCAGGCTATTTCTGCTAACTGTCAGCTGCCTGCAATTTGACAGTTTGAATCTCACCAGGCTAAAGGTTGACTCAGCCTTCCATCCTTCCGAGGTCGGTAAAATGAGGACCCAGATTGTTGGAAGCAATATGCTAACTCTGTAAACCACTTAGAAAGGGCTGTAAAAGCACTGTGAAATGGTATATAAGTCTAAGTGCTATTGCTATTTCATAATCAACATTCTGATGCAGTTTAAATCTAATTATTTTTTAAAATATTGCATTCCCCCTAGGTCTGTGATTTGATTTTAGCCTCTTGTAACTGGCAGTAAATGAGAATAAAATTAGTGGAGATACAGCTGGGGGTTGGAGGTTGAATTGTGAGGGAAATTGGTCTGGTGCTTGGGATGAAGGGTACTTTCATTTTTAATTATTTTTTAATTGATTGGAGTCTCTAGAGTCATCATATGAGATGGACAGTGTAGGAGGAAAGCAGGCACAGCTTAAGGGTGAAATGAAGATAGGACTCAGCCTAGAATCAAACACCCCAAGTCCATTTCCCCCTCTTGAATTCTATTAAATCTTATCTAGTGCCAATTTAGAGCTGACTATTAGTTGACCAGATTCTCACGTAGAAGCTTGAACAATAAATCTGAACGGGTACCAATAATAAACCAATAAATCTTCTGATGCTGATTATTTGTGCCTTATAGGTAGCATATAAGTCCTATATTTAAGTAAACAAACAAATAAATTTTGATTGGTGTGTTGTCCAGTTCTTAAATGTCAGTATCCATGACCTGCTCAGTGATCTGATCAGCTTGATCAGCTCAACTCAGCCAGTATCAGTCAGTGAGATTGTAAGCTTAGCTACACAACTTGGGACACTTGAGTTTGGATGCAATTCAAAATGCTAATCAGAAAGCTCTCTATGGCTTGTAGCCAAAAGGCCTAGAAGTCTGCCTTCTGTAATCAGAATGCATCTGTCCAATTTGTACATTCTGGGAAAAACAATTGATGGTCCCCCATTCAAACATGTATAGGAATAGGAGTTAGAGGTGGTACTTTTTTAGGAATGTCTACTCTGTGGAATAACTTCCCCCTATAAATTACATATTTTCCCCATCACTGTCTATGAGAAGCTTTTAAAATGAAAATATTCATTCACGTTCTCTGGTGAGTATTAAGTTGCTTAATTGAGTTATTTATGATTTTATGTTTTCAATGTTATTTTAAGCGTATCATAAATGTTTTGCTTTAAATGTGCAATTATTATAAACCACTAAAAATGTGTCCAAAGATGTTTTTTCAAAAGAAAACTGGACTTTGTTTTTCTGGAAAAACTGGGTATGTCCACTAGCCTTTTGAAAAAGCATCTTTGGGATAACCATGACCTGGATGACTGAGAATCTCTATAGATATTCACCAAGAATGTAGTGATTGTGGCAGATATACACTTGATGAATATTTTTTTAAAAAAAATCAAAAGTAAATATCAAAATCCTTGATAAAGTAACATTTATCCTGTAAGTATAATCCTATAAATGACTGCTCCTTAAAGAGTAAACAACTTTAGGCTAACTGCAACAACTTTACATTGTGTGTGTGTTTCCCTTTCTGTGCTTCATATGTATAGCTAAACATAAAACAAATTAATTAATTGATTATCTGATGTGTAAAAAGCCCCCAGTGTAGAATTCTGTAATGGTATTGATCTGCTGACTAGAGATCACATACATAATGCAAATTGCAAGGTTACAGACCAATATAATTTACCTTCCTTTAATAGAAATTTATGATGTATTTGTTCAGAGAGCTTAGAAATAAATGAAGTGATTTCACAAGATAACTAGCCTAAAGAAGAGAAGGCTAAGGTGATACTAAGACTAAGCCCCCTACCTTTTTGTCACTCTTCTCTGTACTCTTTGTAATTTATAGGTGATATAACTGATGAACAATATTTTTGTTGGATAGAACCCAAGATCAATTCTGTTAAGATTCTTTGAAATGATGCACCTACCTTCTGAAACAGGGGTGTCAAACTGGTGGTCCATGTGCAGGCCATGCCCACCTCAGCTCCATGAAGGAAAAAAATGTCACAAAACATCACGCAATGGCCACGTGATGCCACAAGTTTGACATTCGTGTAATCTGAAATATTACCATTTTCTTTCAGCTTTGTGTCATCTGCTAATTTTGTAAATGTCCTTTCTATTACTTCATCTAAATCACTTACCTTGAAGCTTATTGAATCCAGCACAGAATCCTGAGGATCCATGCACATCTTCCTCCATTGGACAAGGATTCATTAAACACTATATGTTTTTATGATCTTCAAGAAACTGAAAATCTATCAGGTGGTGGGATCATCCATATTCCTACCATTTAAATAAAGTTAAAAAAAAGCTCAAAGTTCAGAGTGATTAGCAATTAGAATAATTAGAAATATAGAGATACACTCTGAAAATCTTGCTCAGCAATTTTTCTCTGCTGAGGAGAGAGTTAAAATGCAAAACTTACTAAATTACACACTTATTGCCTTGGCTGGCTAAGTAATTCTTTCTCCAGAATTATATCCAAAAGTGGTTGCCAAAAAAGCAGATGTAGTTCTAGGCTGCATCAACAGAGGGATATCACCAAACTCATGAGAAGTGATAGTAGTACTCTATACTGCACTAGTGAAGCCACTTTTTGAATGTTGCATTCAGTTCTGGTCACCATGATACAAAAAGGATGCTGAGAAAGAATGCAGAGAAGTACAACAGAAATGACAAGGGTCTGGAGGCTAAATTGTATGATGAATGGTTAAGGCAACTAGATATGTTTAGCTTAATGAAAAGGAGGATTAGGAGTGACATTATTACAGTCTCCCAATATTTGAAGGGCTGTCCCAAGGAAGAGGATGTTGATTTATTCTCCATAGCACCTGAGGGTAGGATAAGAAGCTGGAAGCTAATCTGAGGAGACAGAACCTGAAAATAAGAAGGAATTTCCTGGCAGTGAGAATGATTAATCAATGAAATAGCTTGACTCCTGGACTTATGTGTGCACCATCATTTTCAAGAAAAGTGGACAACTTTTTGTTGGGGATGATATAAGGACTTCAGTCTTGGGCAAGGAATTGGATTAGAAGACCTCCAATGTCTCTCCCAACCATATTATTCTATGTCCTATATGTGCAAAGATGTCCACAAAGTATACTCTCACCCAGGGGTGGGATCCGACAGGGTTAACTACCGGTTCAGTGATTTACGAGGTTCGGTGATTTACGATGTGCTTCCCTGCACGCTGCGCACCTGCCTGTAAATCGTCATCAGCTTGGTGCCTGGACAGCTGAGCAGCGCTGCGTGCCGAGAAGCAGCCTTTGAAAAAGCACTTTTTTCCTGCTTTTTAAACTGCAGCTGTGCCTCGCATGGCAGCTGAAGTTGAAAAAGCAGGAAATAAAGGTCAGGTAAGAGCCCGGGCGGACGGGTGGGCAAAAACATCAGCAGACATAGAACCGGTTCTATGTCTGCTGCTCTTTAGCGCTACCGGTTCTACAGAGGTGGACAGAACTGGTAGAAACCCACCCCTGCTCTCACCACTCTTGTGCAACTCTACTCCAGTTGCTCAGAGTCCATATCAAGCATTGTGTCAAATGTTAAATACCAAACTTAAGAATAATTCAGAAAAACAGTGACCTTGCCTGCATTGATTGATATCAACAAATGGCTAGATATTATTCAGTATGCTACTGTCAATAACTGAAGTCTTTCCATGGTTTTCAGTATTACAAAAAAAAACCTAGGGGAAACTGTAATCTTAGTCCACCTGAAAAACTTTTGGCAGGTTCTAGAACATGAATATATAAATACAATTGAAAACTGGAGAGTTTTTGTCTTCATTTGCAACATATGGTATCTTGAGCAACTTAGGAGAAACAGATTTATTGTGATATATGCTTTATGGCCTGGAGCCTCATGTTATCCTCTGCATCTCCTGAAATGAGTCCTAGTGCACAACAGCATATGCCATAATAAATCTATTTTTTTCTATAAGTTGTCAAAAGTTCCTTTTTTGTTGTTCTTCACTTTTTCTTTTCATCAGCAGGTTAACATTTGTTACCCTGTTAAAATAAATTATTAAAACATACAAACAGTGGTTTTTTTATTTCTAAGGATCATTTCAGAACTATTTTCACTGTGATAAAATTTAACTAAAGAAATAATGAACCAATTACAGAAAATAAACTGTTACTTTCAGCTCAGCATTCTTTAAAGGAATGAAGTAGATCTTCAAACCTGGGTGAAGTGTAGTGATAAGGAAGTATTATTTCTTTGGTCTAGACAAAGATGGCTAAAAGTTACTTATGGCATGAGATTTAATGGACTTCATAATGATCAACTATATTCCAGCTGAAACTGGCAAAACATAATACAAGAAAATGAAATGTCAGAAACAGAGAAAAAAAACTTTATGTATTCTTTTTAGGTGGTAGCTGAGATTTCTTTGGGATTGAAGTGTAAGGGATATATTGAAGAATAATGCATGAATATATTTATCTCTCTGTGCAGTTGCATAAATACCTGACTAGGATTTCTGCAGATTTACTAAATTGCATTACTTCTGTTTTATCTGGATTAAACTTCTACAGATTATCCCTTGCCCTTATCCAATCTAGTATTGTTTTCTTCACCTATACCTGTGCTGGAATTTATCTCCTCTTTGGAATTAAGTTGCTAGGGGGTAAAATCATAGGGTTCTCAAAATCATTATGTCAATAGTTTCCACAAATGTGCCCAGCAAGAAAGAGAAGATCTTGGAACATTAAAAAAGCAGATGGCTGAGTGTTGAAGCAAAAGAGTGCTTGCTTGCATACTACAATCTCAGTCCATCTCTCTAGGGACAACTGGAGCTATTCTAACACATTGTCTCTATATTATATTCCAAAGAAGCATAGAGTGAACAATGATAACAAAAGCTGAGGAAGCCAGGTCCTATGGACATCTTCTGTGACTCATAGATATTGATCATATCAAGAGCAACTGCGTTTTCTTCGCTGATGATGTAAAGCTATTCAACACCACAGACAATACTGCTACCCTTCAAAAAGACCTTGACTATGTATCAGAATGGTCAAACAAATGGCAACTTCAAATCTCAACAAATAAATGCTCTGTCCTACATATTGGCAAAAAAAATATCAGAAAATAAAATACAGGCTGAATAGTCAAGACCTTGTTGATGATCCAAACTCTGTCAAGGATCTTGGAGTACTCATCTCAAATTACCTAAGTGCTAGAGCCCACTGTAACTACATAGCCAAAAAGGCATTAAGAGTTGTTAACCCAATCTTACGTAGCTTTTTCTCTGGTAATATTACACTAATAACTAGAGCATACAAAACATTTGCTAGACCAATACTGGAATACAGCTCGTCAGTCTGAAACCCACATTACGTATCTGATATTAACACAGTTGACAAAGTCCAGAAATATTTCACAAGAAGAGTTGTCCACTCCTCTACTCATTCCAGAATACCTTATGCCACCAGACTCAAAATTCTAGACCTAAAAAACCTAGAACTATGCCGCCTTCGGTCCGATCTAAGTATATTATACAAAATCATACATTGCAATGTCCTACCTGTCAATGAATACTTCAGCTTCAACCATAACAACACAAGAGCAAACAATAGATAAAAACTCAAGGTTAATCGCACCAAACTTGATTGCAAGAAATACGACTTCAGCAACAGAGTGGTCAATGTCTGGAACACTCTGCCTGACTCTGTGGCTTTTTCCCCAAACCCCAAAAACTTTAACCTTAGACTGTCTACTATTGACCTCACCCCTTTCCTAAGAGGTCTGTAGGGGGCCTGCATAAGCGCACCAACGTGTCTACTATCCCTGTTCTATTGTTTCTTTTATATATTTTTTATTTTTCTTATATGTATCCATGTATTCATAACTATGTTTTTACTTGTACCTATTATCTTGTAAGCAATTGACAAATAAAAAAAAGATATAACTGAGGCCAGACCAAAGGCCGAGTGAAATGAAATTGAAAATGAAAATTGAAAATCCCTCTCCAATTTTGGGTATCTGAACTGTGGTTTTTTTCTCTCTTGAAAAATAGCATATATTATACAAAGGTATGTACAGTATGTATGTTCCTTGACTGAAAAGCTATGTATATTTCTTGATTGATGCCAGGGATCTTTTTTTTCCTGTGCTATGTACTATTCAGACTTATTTAGCTGGTTATTGAAGGGACAAAATGTTGGACTCGGTGGCCATATATGAAATCCATCAGGGCTCTGTCTTATTCTTGATGTTTATTTACTAGTACAATGTCCATAAAGGAGTTCCAAACTTAACAGCAATCCAACTTAACAGATTTGATCCATCCTTAAACTTAAATGTGCACAATACTTCCAATAAGATAATTATTTCCAGAATTATAATCCTTAGTTAGTATATTGTACTAAATGTTTTGTCCTTATATTTTTTTTTTGCTGCACTTAGCAATAGCACTTAGACTTATATATCACTACACAGTGCTTTTACAGCCCTCTCGAAGCGGTTTTACAGAGTCAGCATATTGCCACCAACAATCTGGGTCCACATTTTACAGACTTCAGAAAGATGGAAGGCTGAGTCAACCTTGAGCCTGATGAGACCTGAATTGCCAAACTGCTGGCTGCTGGTGAACAGCAGAAGTAGACTGCAGTACTGCACTCTAACCACCATGGCTCTTAGCCTAATGTGATTGATTTATTAGTTATTTATTGATTCACTTGCAAGCTGTTTTTCATGGGTTTGGTAGGTGAAAACATCTGTGGCACCTTCTGTTCAGAGAATGAAAAATTATGTGTATGTGTTTAAATGCACCTTTTAAAAAAATCCCTGAAATATATTCACTTCAAAAGCATATAAGTTAAGCAGTGAGAATTAGTGTGGACTTTTATATTGATCCACTGAATGACTTTGAAATGTAAATATATTAATTAGACTAGCTTAAACCTAATTATTTGGTGGTCTTGAGTTTTTTTGCTCATGCTTGAATAGTTACTTAATTTCCCAGAGGACTCTGGAGGCCCCGTTTTGGGCCAGAAAGGCATCCTGGACCACTTGGGAAGCCCCATTTTGGGTCTGGACAGCCTGGAGTACTCCAGAGATCCCGTTTTGGGCCTGGAAGGCCTCCTGGCCCACTACAGAGGCTCTGTTTTGGGCCTGGACAGCCTTTCAGAGGGCCTCAGAGGCCAAAAGTAATTGCGGGGGAGGGCACACCTTGCCTGCATCCCATTTTTGCAAGTAGAGGCACAGCGGGCTGATCCTTTATTATTTCCAGACCAGTCCCGCAGGCCAGATCTAAACACCCTGCAGGCCAACTTGAGTTTGATACCCCTGTTCTAAATAAATTCCTGGTAGAGTGTGGCTGTGGGTTTGTGGGCTGTTGTTATTCCTGGAGGTTTGAGAATTCTGGATGTCATTTCTACCACTCCTTCTGTGTATGGTAGGTTTAGTTTTTGTGTAATGGTAGGCTGTGTGGTGCTTTGTGACTTGGGTGTTGTGTGTTGGCTTGGGTGTTGTGTGTTCTAAGTGCAGCATCACAGCACTTAGAAAAATGGAAGAGAAACAGCTTCTTGACGTCTTTCTCCACAACGGCTATCTTAAAAACTTTTAATTCCAACACACAGCACCCAAACCACAATGTTTGTAAAGAAACATAGCCTGGTATGATGAAAAATAGCATCCCTTTGTCCAAATGCTTCAGTGTTTTGATTAGAAGCTAGCCAGAATTATGACAAGTTATTCCATCTACAATAGATTCACAGCTGTTTTAGAAAGGACAATATTTTGTGAAGGTTTTCTGACTCCCTGCCATATTTTTTGATAAATAGGATCCTACAGAAGGGAGATGAAGGAGAAATTAGAAATTACTGGTCGAAATGACATGCATGCATTCTTGTCTAGAGTTTTGTCAGAAAGAAGGAAGATGATAGGGGAAACTAAGAAGAGCAGATGAATCATTCTGGGACAGAGAAGGAGATAAGCTGAAGCAGGAAAAAAAAATACCCCAATTCTTTCTATGAAAGAAGTAAGAAAACCATAAACCATAATCTGAAGCTGCTGTGAAGTGTTCTGTCCAGTCTGGAGTCTTCAAAAGAGACAGATACAGAATAATAACTGAGAACTATTAACAGAAAAAAGTGTGTTAAAAACTAAAGCTAAAGTGAAAGCAGGTTGAAGCCTGATTGAAAAAAATTCCTGCAGCACTTAAAATAAATATTGGCAAAGATTGAGGAAGGTAGGATTCCGTTCACAAAACTAAATAAAATACAGGTAAATACATAGGCTAATACGAAAGCACATATAGTGTGTTTATTTATTTAAGCAATTTATATGCTACTCATAGTGATGATCCTGACCAGCATACAAAAGGTTAAACCAAACAGTAGTAAGTAATCAATTAACAGTCTACCACATAATTAAGGTCCGAAGTCAAGGAAAATAAATATTCTCAGTCAAATAACCACTAGTAAATCTTGTTAATGTCCCAGCTTAAATGCCTGCAGGAACACCTTGTTAATGTCCCAGCCTAAATGCCTGCAGGAACACACCCAAGTATTAAGCATTTATAGAAGATTAACGGAATTGGGGGAGGCTGTTGTTCTTCAAGGCAGATTCTGCAACCTGGAAGGATGGTTCCCAAGTCCAACAGGTTTACACTGCTTCGTAGAAGGGGTCTAAGTACATAATTTGTCCAATCTTTTGGCTTGCCTGGGCCACACTGAGTGAAGAGGAATTGTCATGGGCCACATATAAAATACATAATGTAGGTAATGTATACAAATAATCTTCCTTTTTCCTTAAATTATGAGATTATCCAGGGAGTTAATGGTTGGATAGTCTAGAACATGCCCTCCCTCTCAGATCTGATGGGGAAAGCAGAATCAGAGATAACTGATCATCAAACAGAATGGCCCTATGCCATTTAAAGCTTTAAATGTCATAAGCAGCATCTTGAATCATTCCCAGAAGCCCCCTGGGGACCAATGTAGCAGTATTATATGAACATAACATGATACTGCCTATAGCACTGCATTCCAGTCTGAGGCAAGCATTAAAAAATTACATGAACAAATCCCTCTTTCCTAATTGAAATGAACCCATTCTCCTTCTTTCTTTACCCAACGCATTTTGCTTCTGAAATGGATGATCTTAATTCTAATTTATATTCCTAAAGATTGTCAGCGATGGAGCCTTTCTCCTTATTCGTGCAAAGTCCATATGTAACCTCTCTTTTTTTTATATACATTCTCTATAGTATTCTGTGGAAGAAAAACCTTACTAGTCATACATTTTACAATGATTATTTCACTTCCTAGGTGGTTAGGTTTTCTTGGCCTGCAGCCTGACGCTTTCCAACTGCCATATGAAATTTTGCTGAAACTGCCAGGAATTACAGTGCCTAGTGTGTCTTATTATAACAAGACTTTTTTAAGGAAGAAAAAGACCATCTGTCTCACATTATTTATCATCCTTCAGTTAAGCTTAATCCCATTTCTTGGGTTTCCATCATACATTGTACATTGAGTGTCTTCAAAATAAGAAGTGGACATACTTGTCATATTCTCACACCCCCTTAGATATCTAATTTATTCCCACTTGCCTGTTTTAAGGATAAAAAAACAATTTACATGAGAGCTTTTCTCACTCTCTTTTTCTATTTGGATATGATTAAAAACAATAATAATGAAACCACTCTTAACATATATGTAAAATCATCATTTACATTGGGCTCAACTGAATGGATAACATTATCATCATCAAAACATCATCATTCAAATTCATGAATCTCTTTCAGGTGTCTGCAGGATCCAATCATATTATGGAAGCTTTGTATCTTTCAAAGGGATGGCGCTTAGGTTATTGTACCACAGTGTTGTTTTTGTTGTCTGATGTGGTGGAAAGTGCACCTGAAGTGGGAGGGGGGAATCTGGCCAAGAGCATCATGGTTTCCCAGGGAGGAGGCAAAACATTCCAGAGAGAAGTCCAAAATAAGAGACTGCATATTCCTCAGCTGAATGGGGGAGGCAGAAGGAAGTTCAGGGTAGCCATATCCAGAATCTCTCAGTGTATATTTATTAGGCCAGTGTTTCTCAACCTTGGCAGCCTGAAGATGTGTGGGACTTCAATTCCCAGAATTCTATATTAGGCTATTCAAACCAGCTCGCAAAAGAGGCATACAATCTGGGCGAGTATATAGCAGAACCAAGTTTAAACCAAGAGCAGTTTAAACTATCCACTGCTCAAACCTTTAATTATTACAATGAATTATTCCTTATCCACTGCTCAAACCTTTAATTATTACAATGAATCTGCTGTTATCTTTTGAGGAGATAGTCATAGATGGACAAAAATAACATAGTTCTGCCGTACTTAGATGCCATTCAGACATGTGGATTTCAGTTCTTATAATTCTCAGCAAGGGGCATGTTTATCAAAAATTTGAGACACCTGGAGGGCATCTATATTAGAAAATACAATTTGATTAATAATTCTGGATTTTCAATAACTTTTTTTAATATCTGAGTTTCTCTAGATGAAATTAGTTATAACTATAATACAATTTTCTTCTTTAGGCAGTGTATATTACAATAAATGTATACAACAGGAAAACTGTAAGTAATCATGTACTCAGTAAGTAATCAGTACTCAGTAAGTAATACAACAGTAAAACTGTAAGTAATCATATACTCAGATGGAGATAATAATCTTCCTCTCCCCACCCCACAACTTATTTCTTTTTGTATCAAATACTAGAGGATTGAATTAACCCATGCCATGTATACTATGCACAGAAATAATGAAACATCAGGAAAATCTCCCCAATTTTTATATGTGGTACTGAGAAACTTGGAAAAAAGGATTGTTGTTCAGATATCACCTTCATACCTAAACATATGGAATTAAATTGGATTGGGTCTATTGGCTCCATATTGACATTGGAGTATCTCCTGCTGAGTCCCAGATTCGAAGGTTCAGAAGAACATTGGAAAGCTTATGCCTATGTACATACACTGCCAAATATGCTCCTGTTTCTCTGAACACCCTGAAGAATCAGTTTAGTGGCTAAGCATCAGACTGGAAAGTGCGAGTTCTAGTCCTGTCTTGGGCATGAACCCAGCTGGGTGATCAGTTACATTTTCTCAGCTCTAGAAAAACAGCAATGGTAAAAAATTTCTGAAAAACCATGCCAAGAAAACAGCAGGCAGTGTTCAAGAATTGGACACGATTAAACAGAAAGAAAACTCCCGTTATAAGATGTTTCTGACAGTATTCTACAGGATGTTAACCTGAACATTTATTATTATTAATATAATTTAGTTAAATATAATTATGTTTCTAGAGAAATTATTTATTAATAAGATGCTTCCATAGCTATGTTAGATACACATAATGAATACCCAAGACAAAAGCAATTGACTTTTGTACAATATTGGTACCAGGATTTCAAATTAAGGGTTAGTAGAGATAGAATTTAGGATTTTTTAAAATACTTACTATTAGACCCTTAGAATAAAAACTCTAGCTGCACACCCAGCAGATTCACATAAATGTGTATTTTCTAGTGTTCAATTTTCCTTTTGTATTGCTTTGGAGACAATAATCAAAGGGAAATCCTATTTTATAATATAATAGAAGTATCATTAATTAATATTCATTAATCCCCCAAAGAGCTATAATAATGGAAGTAAATATTTCTTTTATCTATATTGTTCAATAATTAAGGTACAAATTAATTACACAAATACTGCAATCTCATCATAGCAATTTAATTTAGCAGTGATTGTCCTATTTACATGGGAGTTTCACAGCCTCTAGTTCAGCAAGGTAGTCTTGGCAACAAGCAAAAAAAACAGGGTCAGAGAATGAAAAAATATTCCAGTTGATAGGTCTATTATGGATGTTGCAATTATTATAGTGGTGGATTAGACATGGAGAACATCCAGTTTCAGTTACTCCCAGTGGCTATGGAGATCCCTGGCTGACTCTTTAATTATCATCTTTCAACTTAACCTTTAATAGAGCTAGATTCAAGGTATAAACAGATAAAAAATGAAAATAATTCTTTTAAGTTGGTGTGGACACATTTATCATACCTATCAATGGTTCTATAAAAAAGATGCATCAGAATCTATACTATGATGGGATATAGGATAGGATAGTTCAGGATATCAACCATTTCCATTGCATTTCTTCAACCTCATTTGGCCTGGAGGGAAGGTAAAAACAAACAATTATGGAGATAATTCCCTTTTCACAGACCTTTCTGGAAATGCATCTCTGTCATGGACATTTGAAGAGATAGCTAATCCTCTGATAAATAGACTGCATGACCCTGGAAGGAGTTTATTGACTAGGAGATTTACTTCCCCTCCTCTTTCTGTTCAATTGTGTCCCATTCTCATACTTAATTCAGGTCATTTAGAGGCCAAAACAAATTGCTCTGGGTTAATTGCTGACTCAAATGATTCACTTTTGGAGTTTGCAAAACATTCTTACCCCAACCATGACCTACTTACTGTATAATATAAACAGAACCATTACATCTGTTCTAGCCTTTCTCTATAAAATTGAAAAGTGAAAAGGACTGAATTCTAGAAGGGGAAAAATAATGCTCAGCCTCAGATTTGGGGTCTAGGGATATACTATATACCACACCAAGGTTGAATACTAGATTGAACTGCCACTGAAGGAAGAAATTTACAAAATAATTGTCTGTCCAAACTATCCAGTGCATACAAATCTGCTTTTATTGTATAATAGGTTTTGACACACACAAAATCTCCCTGATCTATTCTGCGTGGAAGAAAAAAAATGAAGTATTAACACTATTAGGCTATCCTTCAAGATGTACACCACCATCTCTCTCCGTCTCTGTCTCTGTCTCTGTCTCTCCTTCTCCCTCTCCCTCTCCCTCTCCCGCATCCCCCTCTCCTTCTCTGGTCCATCCCACCCCTGAAATGACCTAATGGTAAAGATACCATTAAAGCCAACCTCTTTAACACATTCTTTGGCTAAATATTTGTAAACAACAATGAATCATGTCCAATTTTTCCTAGTCGAACCACAGACAATTACAATGATCTAATACATATCGATTTTACAGAATACAATGTTGAAAAAGCACTATGCAATCTAAAACCATCTCTATCTATTGGACCGGATGGAATATGTGCCTACTTCTTAAAAATGCTATCCACTGCCATAGCCGAATCTCTAAGCATAATCTTTGAAAAATCTTTCAGGACCACCTCCTTGCCAAAACTATGGTCACAAGCCACGGTCATCCATGTATTCATGTATTCATAACTATGTTTTCACTTATACCTATTATTTTGTAAGCAATTGACAAACCAAATAAATAAATAGATTGCATCAATGATCTGCATCACTGCTGCCAGACTCCACAAGCTCCGAAGGCAGCACCCCAGTCTCTGATAGTCCTGGCCCCATCCCTGCATCACATGCAGGCCCCTCATCCAAGTCCTCGCTCTCAAAGACCTCAGCCATCCGCACCTGCTGCTAGCGAATCACAACACAACTGATGTTGGTAGGGAGTAGAGATCTAAGCATAAGTCTGTGCTTTGCAGAGTGCTGCAGAGTTCAATTCCCTTCTCACTCTTATTTAATTTGTACTGCCAGGTGTAAACAATCTGACTCACATGTGCAGTGTTCAAAGTAACTAAGGCAAACTAAGTTCTGCCTATAATACAAGATTTCCCCCCAGTCTGTCAACCTACTATTCGGAACAATTTGATAAGGCTGTGAGGAATGGGGGCGGGGTGGGGGTGGGGTGGGGGTTGGCCTAGCCCTTTTGTGCTTGTGCAATGATTCCAGGCTAGCTTCACATTTTTTATTCCTCTTCCATGCCAAGCTGGATGCTTCCCAACGTCTACATAAGCTTCTGAGATTATTCATTGGCATGGGATTAAGTATCATTAGTATCCATTGATTATACATCTCTTCCCTTGGTCATCCAAGTAATGCCATTGGGAATCTTTCCAAGCAGCTGGAGACTGTGAGGATCTGGAAGAGAAAGAATGGCTTTAATTCAATGATAGCAAAACTGAATAGCTGTGGCTTTAGGACCCCTTGGTCTAACATTTTACAGAATGATCTTTGTATTCTCTTAGAACAAGTGACAGCCATGGCCAGGAAGGCTTAGCACAAATCCATCTCTACCTAGAGCTGTTCTTGAAAAGCATTCAGAAGCCCTACTAATCCAAAATGTACAGGTATGTGAAATTTTGGACACATAATACCACTGCTACTTGAGTTGCACTGGCTCTCAGTAAAATTTCAGATGCAATTCAGTGTGCTGGTGGTCACTATTGAAACCAGGCATGGCAGGACTTCTGGTGGCGCTTCCGTTGACAATGGTCAGAGACTGTGATCGTGCGTGGCTTGGGTCTGTGTTTCCCTTGTTGGAAGGGTCCCTACGGGACTGGTGTCATCCTGACCCACCTCGGAGGGGTGGGCAAAGAGGGGGAGACCACCAGCTGGGTCGAGGGGAGCCGCATCTCTGCTCCCTGGCTTGGTATTACTCCCCTGGAAAACAGGGAGAAACGGCAGTCTAAAATGGCTGCCCTGAAGACGGAAAGCTGCCGGGATTTAAGTTTTGTGCTGGAGCAGTGAAGTGGTGAGTGATGTGCAACCAGATAAAAGAACTTTATTTTTTCTTAACAACTCCGAGAAGTAGAAAGAAAGAGTAAGACTAACACAGTGGTGAACAGAAAAAAAAAGAGAGGAAAATACAAGGTAAACAAAATTGGGTCATAAAAAGCTACAATGAAATTAGACACTAAACTTTGAATAATATAAATTGGCATTAATTAGGCATTGGATTAAATGCTGGACTTGCCTGGAATTGGTTAATATTAAGAAAATTAGTTGTGGAAAGAACAGGAAAGCGGGGGAGAGAAGATGGGTGAAATATTAGAAGGAAAAAAGGAAGACCAGGGAAATTTAGAAAAGGGAAAGTTGGCTAAAATTAAAATAAATAATAAAGCCAAAAAATTTAGAGATAAGGGTTAGGGATTCTATAAGGGGGATACCACATGGAACTTATATTGGTGTTTAATTTAAAACTTGTAGGGAAATATCATAGGAATGTGTACTACATATATATATATATATATATATATATATATATATATATATATATATATATATATATATATATATATATATATATATATATATATATATATATATATATATATATATATATATATATATACCGTATACTCGAGTATAAGTTTAGTTTTTCAGCCCATTTTTGTGCTGAAAAATCCCCCGGCTTATACTCGAGTCAGATCCCTCTGAAAAAAAATGGTGTGGAGTCGCTGCCACCGGCGCAGCCCCAGTCCCGCCGCCTCGGGAAGGGAAAGGCAAAGCGCTTTTTGCCTTTCCCTTCCCGGCTGGGGCTGTTGGGAGTCGCTGCTGCGCGCGCCCAGTCCCGCGCCCGGAAGGGAAAGGAAGCGCTTTTGCCTTTCCCTTCCCGGCTGGGGCTGTTGGGAGTTGCTGCCGCGGGCGCCCCAGTCCCGCCGCCTCGGGAAGGGAAAGACAAAGCGCTTTTGCCTTTCCCTTCCCGGCTGGGCTGTTGGGAGTCGCTGCCGCTGGAGCGGCCCCAGTCCCGCCGCCTCGGGAAGGGAAAGGCAAAGCGCTTTTGCCTTTCCCTTCCCGACTGGGGCTGTTGGGACTCGCTGCCGCCGGTGCGGCCCCAGTCCCGCGTCGCCTCGGGAAGGGAAAGGCCACGGCTTGGAAGGCCGCCGCTGGAGCGAAGCTGCGCGCAGCCGCTGCGCTAGCATTGGATCGGGCGCGCCGGACGGTTCCGACCGAGCCCCGAGTGCGTTGTCTTTGGTGCCCGCCCAGCGCCGCGGAGCTCCCTGTACTGGGAGAAGGGGAAGACCCCCGGGCGGGGCAGGGAGAGGAGCTTCTCCCGCCCGCCCCTCTTTCCGCGCCCACCGGTGTCCCCGCAGGGCGACCCCCGCCCGCAGTCGCCGCCGCTTGAAAGAGATGGGCCGGGTGGGTAGAAAGGCGCCGGGCGCCCTTGGAGGAGAAGGTCCCGCGTTCGCCTGTCTGCCCGCGGATGTCAGCGGAGCTTTGCCGCTGCTTCGTTCGGGGTCTCTGGGCAAACACGTCCACCTGAGCGGGGCTTGTCGCCTCCGGCACGCAATGAGCGCTGCCCTCGGATTCCCTGTCTGGTTGCCCCCTTTGAGGGCAATGGCAGTAAACTGTTCCCGTAGCAGCGGCTGCTCCCTTCCGCGGGCAGACAGGCGACGTGGGACTTCTCCTCCAGCGGCACCGACTCCCAACAGCCCCAGCCGGGAAGCGAAAGGCAAGGGGGCTTGCCTTTCCCTTCCACCGAGGCGGCAGGACGGGGAGCGCGCTGGCTGCCCCAACTCCCAACAGCCCCAGCCGGGAAGGGAGGCAGGCAGCAGCGACTCCCAACAGCCCCAGCCGGGAAGGGAAGGCAGGCGGCGCGACTCCCAACAGCCCCAGCCGGGTGAGGGAAAGGCAGGTGGCGGCGACTCCCAACAGCCCCAGCCGGGAAGGGAAAGGCAAAGCGCTTTGCCTTTCCCTTCCCGAGGCGGCGGGATTGGGGCCGCGCCGGCGGCAGCGACTCCCAACAGCCCCAGCCGGGAAGGGAAAGGCAGGCGGCGGCGACCCCAACAGCCCCAGCCGGGAAGGGAAAGGCAGGCGGCGGCACTCCCAACAGCCCCAGCCGGGAAGGGAAAGGCAGGCGGCGGCGACTCCCAACAGCCCCAGCCGGGAAGGGAAAGGCAGGCGGCAGCGACTCCCAACAGCCCCAGCTGGGAAGGGAAAGGCAGGCGGCAGCGACTCCCAACAGCCTCAGCCGGGAAGGGAAAGGCAAAAAGCGCTTTGTCTATCCCTTCCCGAGGCGACGTGAGATAGTGAGATCGTTTCCCAAATTAATTATTTTTATTTTTGAAATTTACCAGTAGCTGCTGCATTTCCCACCCTCGGCTTATACTCGAGTCAATAAGTTTTCCCAGTTTTTTTGTGTAAAATTAGGTGCCTCGGCTTATATTCGGGTCGACTTATACTCGAGTATATACGGTATATATATATATGAATATTAACTGTATATAAAATGTGTTGTTATGAAACCTTTTCTTTTTTGCAGGATCAAAACAAGGGACTGGAAATGAATTTTTAAAAAGACATGATTATTAATGATTATAAGTAAAGTAAAAATAAAATGAGAGATATTAAGAAGTTATTTTAGTGATTTATATGTACAGTTGACTATATATACAGTTGATTATTTAATGGATACTAGAATTGTATAATGAGAATATTCTATTATGATTAAAGTAGAGGAATGGAAAATACCATGTGGATCCTAAATATATTGGTTTTATCTATATTTTTACTCCTCTTAGATCGTTTATTATATATTGGCTTAGAGAAAACTAAGGATAATAATGATATGTAATGTAAAATTCAATAGGTGGTAAGCTGAAAATGGAAATAATAGGGGATAAAGATTTGAAAACTTATGTATGGATGAAATGATATTGATATTGAATCAATGAACTGAAATATGAAATGCAAATTTATTTAAAGATGAGTGAAATGGATAATGATATGAGTTATTATATAAGATTAATGGAACTGAAAGTATGACTATGTACAAGTGTTATAACCTGGAAACTTGTTGCTCACATGAAAAGATGCATAAGATATAAAAAATAGAAAACTTTTGGAAAAAAAAGAAACCAGGCATGGCACGGGGCCATGTTGCTTATGTAACTGTCAATTTCCAGTGGTTTTGGCTCATCTTACCAGATCTGGCAGGGTGGGCATGGCCTGGGTCCATTCTGGGAAACAATGTCACTTAGTATGATCCAAGAAGCATGCATCTCTATACCAGCAATTGCCTCCCCCTGCAATTCAGATGGCCCCAAGCCTACTGGCCTTCTGGAAAGTCTTGAAAATTGTTTTTTTCCCCATAAGCCCAGGACCAGAATATTAGAAGAGCCCATTATGTGTGGTGTTTTTTTTATGGCATAGAGTTTGTAAGGGGGCTGGATTGTTTCTTTTTAAACTGATTGTTGGCCTATGGTATTTTACATTGTGGTTTTATCTACAGGGTTATAGCCACTCAAAGTCATATAGTTAAGATGGGTGATCAGATAGTAAAATTCAGTAAGTAAGTAAGTTGATAAATAAATAAATGTTTGTTGAAAAACATGGAAGTCTTCCACTTTTGTACATACATAGTCACTTTTATGTGAAAATACAGTGACTAAGAAGATCTCAGTACCATTTTTGAAAGGAAATGTTTGAAACACTCAATAGTATACTTTTAAATATTAAATGTAATTTATCTATTTCTAGATGAGAGGTAGAAGGTATAATAACTTGACTTGAATTATTTTTTAATAATTTTTTATAAATTTTTAATCAGCTTTTCATCAATAAAAACATACACTTCTAAGAGTGTAAATTAGAAACAATCCATCTTTGTCTAGCTGGCTGCCTATTTTCACTTTCCAGAAACACCAAATAATAGGGTATTATTAGTAGTGTTGGTTCTTGGACAAGCATCAATGCCAGTGTAATCTTTCTATTACCAATTACCTTACTGAAATGATAGACCCTTATATATTTTGTATGTTAATGAATTGAACTAATGCTTTATTCCTTGTTGGCCAAAATATTTAATAGTTTTTGTATAAGAAATACTTTAGAGCAGTAATAGGGATGGCAAGGGAGAAGGTGAATAATTTCATAGAAAAGATTGAGGTTGCAAGTTTCTCATTGTGTTTTTATCTTTGCAAATTTCAAAAGCTATTCTTTATAATGTTGCCACCAAGCTTGTTTTATTTTTGCTTTGACTGTGACTAACCCACTCTCACTTATCTTCTTTATTCTGTATTCTTGGCAAAGATGAAATTTCCACCTTCAAAAACACTTGCAAGTTAGGTGTGGCTTCTGTACCTAAATATAATGCAACAAGAGGTGTGACAATCTCTTTCTTTCTGTTTTACTGAGATAGATGTTTCAAGAGAAAGACTCACCACAAAATCTATATCTTACAAATAGAAATGTTCTGGGTTTTTTTTTCACCTACACACTCTTGATCAAATAAATTTAATAAAGGGCAGGAGCTGCATTCTTTGATTTCCATTATGAAAAGTTTATAGCAGATGCAAAGTTCAGTTAAACCAACCAACCAACCAATACCTATGCTATGGAAATCAAGTTGTCTGTGACATTCATAAAAGATGAAAAAAAGCAAACTATAAAAAGCTGGAAGGAGGAGCTGTATTTTTGTCTTTAATAGTGACAAAAAGAAACCTACTGCTTCTGCTTCAGATTTCACTGCAATGTTAGAAGCATTTGACTGCTTTTAGGTGCAGATATGTCTACTATCCCTTCTAGACACTACTTACCTAAGGATGTATATGATTGGAAAGATGCTACTCTGAAAGTCTCTTTCCATGATATTCATGACACAATGTCAGATTTCAGCAGAGATGGAAGGAAGCTAACCTCAGGGAATGAACTGACAATGTGTAGGATATGAAATTGAGGTTGGCAGGAGAAACACTGCTTTTTCTTGTTCATCAGAGGAGCATGGAGACAGGGGACAAGCAGATATCAAGTTGGTTTTTCTCCATGGAGATAACAAGATCTATACATACATACTGCAAGTACAAGCTGATTGTTCTTCCGGAACAGAAGATGAAAGGGTTATAGGCCAAGGGGTTTTTCTACACTGTAATATCAAAGAAAAAAGACAGAACATATAAAGTTCCTTAGAAGAATAAGAAGGAAAATGAATGTTAGCTGTCATAAAATGAAGGCATGTTAAGTAGAGAAATAAAAAGATTTGATGTCTTTAATGCCAATGGAACCCAGCAAGTGATAGACATCAGGCCGTCAAGCAGACAACTCACAGCCATCTGAGCCAAACTTTGCCAATTCCAGTTTTATGCAAAAGAAGAAAATAATCACCCTGACCCTCTTCTCAGCCAACAGATTGAAGAAACCCAAGAGCCATTTTTGAGGAAGAAGAGGTGGACAGTATTGATGGGTAATTCCTGCTGAGGAAAACAGAGGCCTCAGCATGAACATATAATATGATGTTGCAAGAAGTGTATTATTTTCCAGTTATCTGTGAGAAGGATGTGATGAAAGCGCTGTTGAGAAATGTCAGACTAACTGGTAACTCTCCATTTCTATTGATTCACATGATAGAAGATACCATTCTTTCCAGAGTCTATGAGACCTTGGCCAGAAGGTGAAGGGACTAGGAGCCCAGTCTTTCCAAATGAGAATATGGCATAAGAAGATAGAACAGGAGCCTGGTGTTTAGATGATGCCATCAAGGAAGGTTTAGATTCTTCATTTATAGGGTATATTAAATACATGAAGCACTCCTGACAAGAGAATGCATATAACTCCCATAGCAGGAAATGTTTGGCAGGTACTTTGCCTATCTAATCATGAAAAGATTCAACAAAAAAAGAGGGGAGGATAGTAAAAGGCCAAAATCAATTATATCACCAAGGGCTGAAGCAAGTCAATTCATTTGAAGAGCCTCTAAGAAATACAACCATCTTATTCTTATCTGGTCCTACAGTCATTAAGTCATCATTCAATAATAATAATAAGCTGTAACAAAAAAAGAAGCAACAAAAGCCTTACCAATCTCTGTGTCAGCATTCCAGTAAACCTCCATTCCAGCCAATAACTCTGAGACAGACATCTCTCAAAAGTTCCTTTTATTTGGATAGTAACTGGCACAACTGTGGAATCCTGAATCTGAAAGTTCCGGGCTTCCTTACAATAAGTAAAAACTACAAATCCATCCCCTGCACCCATCGCCATATCACATAGCCCAAGCACCATCCGTCCCAAAGTAAGACTTCCTTTCATTATGCATAACACAACTTTACTTTGAATCAGAAAAAGAATGTTATTATGTCTAACTATTTATACTCCAATGAATTCCCCCCTCCCACTTTTCCAGGCTCAATTGTGGCAGCGTGGGAGCATCGGATCTCAGTATGGCTTCCAAAGCTGACACTCTATCAACAGGGAACAAATGAAGAAACATAAGAGTGGAAGGGACTTAGAAATGGGTTGAAATAACAACCATGAAACCAAAAGGATTGATCAAAATGGGGAATTTGAAATCTTAATACAATGAATATAACTTTTCAGGAATCACTGAAACCTGAAAGGATTGATGTTCTCACTGTTGAATTCTCCCAGTTGAGGTGAGATTGTTTTTACCTGATGTGAAGAGCCAGCTTATCACTCAAGATGGGAAATGGCAACCAATTCATTCGGTACAGCAACAAAGAAGTGTTCTCAAGTCCAAGTTGCATATCCAGAGCTTAATACACAAATTAACATAGTTTTTATACACTTCAAAAAGAAAAAAAAAACCACATGATCATTAACAAGCAATAGACAACAAGTAATAAATTATTCACAATAGAGGATGACCCTCCCAAAAGGTGAGTTTGTTACTAACATAGCCCTTGTTCTTCTTTAACTAATAAGGCTTGCAGCTGAATATGCATAATATTCTGACTAATTTATTTACCAAGGGGAAGGGGTGCTTGGTTCTTAGGGACAGGATAGTATTTTCTGATAACAGCAACTATATGATCCCTCAAGAAATATACAAGGCACAGCACAAAAAGAGCACAGCCAGAAGGGATGGGATTCTACCAGTTCACACCTATTCGCTAGAACCGGTTGTTAACATTCTAAGCAGTTCGAAGAACTGGTTGTTAGAAGAAATTACTGGCCTAATCCTGTAAGGAAGGCAGGAAGGAAACATTCTGGTGTTGCTTACAGAAACTGCCTCTCCGTTAACCCTTATTACATTCTTGGCAGGACTAGACTTCCTGTCTCTGGAACTTCTCTGGAGTTTTTTCCCCTCCTTTGCTGGTATTTTGCTTATGTGGAGTGACCATTCAAAGTTACAATGGCACTGAAAAAAGTGACTTATGACCCTTTTTCACACTTACGACTGTTGCAGCATCCCTACAGTCATGAGAGGCCAGGCAAGGAGATGCGTGCCTCGATGTGAGTGATATTGAGTTGGCCATACCCAGCCAATAACATGAACACCAAGCCATGTCCACCCAGTCACATGACCACCAAGCCACGCCCACCACCTAAGCCACACCCACAGAACCGGTTGTTAAAAATTTGAATTTTACCCCTGACAGCCAGGAACAAGGATAAACAAAATGGTTTTTCAAACTAAATGGAGTTTCTCTGATTAAAACTATTTAGACCAGCCCACTGGGATGAGACATATGATTGAATTATGGATCTGGAAGACTGTGACTTATTCAAAAAGAAACAAAACACAACATCTCTTTGTATATAAAGAAAGCATACACATACCCACAAATAGAGGCATGAAAATCCTGTTGAGAGTATTTGAGTAAAAATAACAAGAGAAAGAAACAAAAGTGATACCATCATGGGTGTTTATTAAAGACCACCTGAAGATGCAGAAGATATGGTTTAGGGTTTACTTTATCAGATAATCAAACTTTCAAAGAAGCATGCAACAGTGACAATGGTAGAGTTCAACTTGATTTCTGCTGAGAATCGACCCTTGTCGAAAGTTGGAGATCCAATAATTTGTTGTAATGTCATGTGAATACTTGTCAGAAGGAAGAATGAAAAGGCATGCAATCCTGGGCCTAAGTCATATCAAAAGAGAAGAACTGGTTGAAAAAGTGCAGAAGATGGAACCTGAAGAAAAATAAATGATCACATTACCCTTGAATTCATAAGATTAAGTAATAAGTAATAAAGTCATTCTTGTGTACTAGAATAATGAGTTTTGATGAATTCAGATGTGCATTCAGCTCCAATGGCTTGAACACCTGAAGGAGATAATTGTTCAAAAAGGATGGCAAATAGTGCAGAATGAGAGGCCAGTAACAAAATGGGAGACATCCCAAAAGACCAGTGTGAATACAAATGAACATTTGTAAAATATTGAATGGAGAGAGAGAGAGAGAGCAATCCTGGGAGTGTGTTCATTTCCTAGCTGTGTGTTTTCTGATTGTTGTGATTCTTGCCTTGCTTTGGATTGACACTGTGCCTTTTTACTCTGGACTTTTTTTGCCTCCTTGTATTATTGTGGATTTAATTTTGCCTGTTGGATTTATTTGGATTGGGAAACTTTCAAGTGCCTTGTGGACTCATTGGCCATTGCTCTGTGGACTAGCATTAGTCTGCCTTGTGGGCAGACTTAATTGGGACAGTTCTGGGGTTTTGGTGAAGGGAGTTGTTAATTAATATTCCACTAAAGCCCACTAAACCACAGTTATGTGTGTGTGAGCAAGACAGCACAGTGACTGATATGAATGTA